>NC_044199.1:9789663-10092163 GCF_900880675.1 Sparus aurata
AGCGGGCGGCGGAAGCATGTGTGGATGCGAACGCAGACATCTGTTCCTCGGTCCTCGCTTTGATATGGTTAAATGTTCGCTAATTCTCCTGCGGGGACATTTTTCTTGTATTATTCATTACAGATGGACGGGGGATCATGCCCTGCTGAGCTCCTTCTAGGTGTTGTACTTTTTCAGGTTTTTTTTTTTTTCCTCCCCCCCCCCCCCTCTGTATTTATAAGGCCCGAATCACATGCGGCTTGGAGGAGGGGAGGAGCGCTGAGATGATAGATGGGGGAATTTGATTTTAATGCTCTCTCCCAAGGGTGCAGTCTGGCTGCCCCGGGTCTTCTACAAGGATTTTCTGCAGAAACACTCGCTAAGATGTTTTGGATATTGTTGATCAAATTCTAGAATATAGAACATTTCTATATCGCACGGTTCCTATGTTTGTGGTTTGGGCTGTGGTGAGGTTTGAATCCTCTTCCCTTGCTTTGGATGCCATCATACATTTTTAATGCGGCGCTGCCACAAAAATGAATTGAACAGCCGCCATACGGTTGCTACCCCGATCCGAGCGTATTGATTCTGTCGTCATCGCTGTAGATATAGATGAATTGGTTCATGATTAGTGCCCATTGATCGGCGATCGCGACGGGGCTTCCCAGGTTCCATAGCGATGCACAGACTGTCGAGAGAAAATGCTGCACACATTATTGCGGCGTCTTTGTGTGCAGAGGCACACTGCAGCTGCTCTGTGGTGGAGGTGATATGGTAGAAGCAATATTGATGCAGTGCCCGCCCCTCCCTGACTCGCGCCGATCCTCCTCTTCCCAGTCCATTGCGATAGCTGCTGGGACCGGTTGCTAGGAGACCACATCCCGGGCACAAAGAGAGCCCAGCTGGTGTGGACTGGTCTGTCAGATACCACATCCTGTAGCGGGTGTGAGAGTTTACCATCAATGCAAGCCTTTAAAAAAAAAAAAATATTTAAAAAAATCACATGTCATGATTTTTTTTTTATTATCATTTTTTTTTTACCTGTGTACATCCCATAATTGGGCGTGGATTGGAAGCAGGGTGGGCTACAGCGTGTGCGTGCAGTGTGTGGTTTTAAAGGATCAGACTGGAGATAAAAGGTGATCAGGTTTTGGTTTTAAAGCATTTCTGATACGCCTGCTCTCCCTCCTGATTACCCCCCCCCCCCCGGTGCTGTGCAGACTCTAAAGACAGCCTGCCCTCCTCTCTTTTGTCAGTGTTGTGAACAAAATCACTCCCATTTTCCCCTCAAATGCTGCTGCTTTTCACTTCAATCGGGAAGGGTGGGGCCAGTGGATTCGGAGGCTCATTTTCCATTATCGGGAGCAAATTAGGATCGTTTTATTTTTCGCTGATGGCTGATAATTATTCGCCGTGCCTAAAACATTACTTGATTTGCCCTCGCCGCTTCTGAAGGCTACATGAAAATCGGAAGAGAGTTTATTTAATTGCTGGCAGCCATTTTGTGTTCACTCCTCTTTTTTTTTTGATAGAGGTGTCTGTGTAGCATAATAGGTCTGATTTGCAATGAAGATCAGCTGTGTGTTTTATCTAAATTGCACTTTGGGAAGGTTTTCACCCAGTACATGCCACATCCAGATGTCATTTTTTTCTGAAATGTGGTGCAGGAGGAGCGTGGTGGTGTGCAGTTTGTCCTGACAAATGATCTTGACCGTTCTGCAGCATTGCTGAGAGCTCTTTAACGGATTTGAGTGCCCATTATTCTGACCCGTGTTTAGAGTCAAGGTTTTCTTTTTAAGCTCTTTTAAAAAAAAAAATGTTTTAATCGATTTGTCAACAATGAGCCACAGAAGAAAAGAAACGGATGCTTCGAGCATGCTTCAGGCACAAGGTCACACTGTTATTGTCAGAGAACAAAAGATTCCAGTTTGCTTTTAAAAGTTAATAACTTGCGGAGGGAAATTATTCGCAAGAATAGGATATGGATTAAGGCGCGGGTTCAGGGCTTCTTAACGTCTAAAATACATCCAGTAATGGGGAAGAAAAGCCTGCTTTTCCTTGGTTATCAGTGCTCGTGCAGTCTGCCTGCTCTTTGCCATGCTGCAGAAGCAGTTGTCATGGCAATAAGCTCCGCCGTGATGGATTCAGTTTGTGACAATGGCTGTAATATGCTGAGTGTGCTCTTTACAACGGGTCTTACCTGCTTGCTCTCTCCTCCTCGCCCCTCAATCCAGCTCACTGCTGCAGTCACATTTCAATCACACGTGCACGCACACACTCACACACACACACGCACACACGCTGTTAAACAGAGACAGACAATCAGGCTGACAGAGGGGCGTGGTCGCCATGATGAAGCATCCTGAGCAAGCATGGAAGCCCGCATCCCCTCACAGGCTTCCTGCACGAGCACCACATCAACAAGTGAGCATGACCTGGGGGGGGGGGGGGAGAGAGAGAGAGAGAGAGAGGAGGAAGCGCAATTTAATAACGCTGAGGCCACATCAGTCAGCCAAATGGAAAGCCTGCTTCCTCGGGGTTGGGGAGGGGTGGGGTTAAAACAACATCATGCACCAGCTGCTCCCCATGACGGTGCAGATATCGCTGCCTAACTGGCTCATCTGTGCTCCAAATGCAGCCAGAGCACCTACAGTAGCACACAGACACAGTGGCAGTTCACCAAGGTCAGAGGCGGGTCAGGCGGGCGACTGGTTACAAAGTCGTCGTTGGAGTGGGACGAATCGCTGCAATGCTCAAAATATAGATTGTCTTTTAGATTCCAATTGAGGGGGATTTGATTTATGTTTGGTGATTATATCAATCAACCGAGCCTCTGTAATTAAAGCGTCCTGACATGATTCTGAAGCTATGATTGATTTAAAATGCCTTGTATTGTCTGAGAGACCTTCAGGAGAGATGGGTAAAATGGAGACGCTGCGTGCTTTCTGGAGGAATATTCCAGTCAGTGCAGAGGCTCTGGTATTGATCAGGTCTGTGTGCCTTACAGTGAGGGAGATGGTGTGGGAGTTTCCCCATGGGCTGCACAGAAAAGATCTTTATCTTTTTTTATGCTTCACTTTGCTCTCACATAGCGAAATAATCCTGAGACTACACAATACTACATTTAATAAAGAAGTACTGTCAGATTTATGGGTTTTTTTGCCCTTTAGGTTTAAGTTAAATGCTCTGACTTTGATGAATTATCAGAAAAATCAAACAACAAAAATAGGAAAGAGTGCGAAAAAAGGCAAACCAGTATCGACCAAGGAAAGCACGAGGGGGGCGTAGAAATGGGGATACATGTGAGACGCAGACCAGCCAGCAAAGAGTGAGGAAAAACACAGGAACTGATTAACTAATGAAACACGGGTGCACACAGACAGAGGTTGGAAAACAGACAAAGACAGGAAGCAGGAGGTGGAAAGTCAGTGATGCCACATGAGGACTTAATCTACAAAATAGGACTGGAAATGATTAAACCAAAAAAAACCATCACACAAATATTTTTACATTCAGATTTTTGTGTACAGTTCAGTGTAAGGGAACCATTAAGTAAAATAAATGTTAGAGAGCTGTGTTCGATTTAAAGTTACACATTGGCAATTTAAAGTACACAAGCAGGAGATGTGGAGAAACATCAGTCTATATGAAATCGTCATTCTGAATGCTGTGCGTCACTCATGGCTTCCGCTTGACTTGGAACGGTCCGGATCATTTATATTTAATAGAGGTTTTACTTTTGAACATTTTTCAAATGACAATGTACTGTTCTGGGCCCTTATCATTTACTAATGTATTAGTTATATGTATGTATTCTTTATTTATTATCATCTTTATTCTACTTTAATCCAGATTATATCACATAGATTTCTCTTTCCCTGCATGGAAGTTCTGAATGTTAAACATGGGCGGGAGGGACATCTGTCAAAATTAATTATTGAAGTTGTATTAATAAATTCAGACATAAACTAAAATGAGTTTCTTCCCTCTACCCCTGGAGCGATTCGTTTTTATAACGGCAGAACGCTCATAAACTGATCAGCGATCAGTCCTCTGTGGTATCTCTCCGAGCACAGCAGATTACTGTTATCAGTTATATTGGATTTTACTGACTGGCCATTTGCTGACTCATTATCGCCCGGTAAGCCTCCACTGTGTCAGACAAGTACTGATTAGATGAGCCACCCAGGTCACGACAGCAAGTCAGAATGTTATAATGCCACATTGAACAGCTTTACTTCCGCACGGAGATCAATTAACACGGCTGCGCGCAGAGATGAGACAGATAGTGGGACCGGGAAAGAATCATCAGTCGCTCGAACTGTGCTGCTGAAAGGATGAGCTGAAGTCAAGACAAGCAGCTGCCTGTAGAAGACAAAGGCTGTGTGGGCTTTGTTTGGAGATGTTTCCTGCTGATTCACACAAAAGCTGAGGCAAGGAACCATTGACCTGAGATGCTGAATGTTGTTTTGCAGGCCAGATTGTGTAATAGGTGGGCACTGGTTGGTTTAAAAAAAAGAATTGCCTTCAGATCATAGACAAAAAACTTTGAGGCACTGCTCGGCCCAGATTATAATCACTCTCATCGATTCGGGAACTTCAGCATCTATATTTACCACTCAGCTACCATGACCTACCTACCGTTGGCCGGAGTCGGGCTTAGGAAACTCTGAATAATTCAGTTGTTGTAGTTGGTGGATCCCTGCGTAGCTGCTGGTGGTGTTGGTGGTTTTTTGGGGGGTCATGTGGTCCTGACAGCTGGTGAGGCAGAGATTAGGGATGGGCTTGGTGGGACAGAGGGTGGTGGGCACCTGGAGTCTGGAAGGAGCCAGTTCTTTAGAAAACCCCGCCTGCCTGCCTCCAGTAAACACTCAATTATATATAGATATATACTCTAATGTGTGCATCGCCTTCTGAAATATGTAAATATGCAACAAGACAGAGCATTGGTTCATCTTTAAGTTGAATGTCATGCTGTTCCTTCTCCTGGATTCTGCTGCCAGGTGGAGCTGGTCGACGTAGGCAACTGACCTTTTCAGACTGAGGGAGGAAGGATGCTTCTTAACCCACATCCAAATGTTCCCAAGCCGGCCTGCCCTTTCCTCACGGCAGCCGCGTTTCAAAGGGACTCTGACATTTCACAATTGATCTGATCGCGTGTGAAGCAGAGCGGGCTTTCTATCAACTGTCAACAGATGTCAGATCAGAATAAACGGGAGAGAAACGGAAACTTTTAATTGACTTGCCCAGAGAGTTGCGTGCATGTGGGCCGGCTTTTTGGGTGATCGTCGAAGTGTCTGCGGGACATTTGACTCAAAGTGGGCATGAATTATTTGCGCGCTTAATGATGGGCGGAGGACCGGTCAAGGAAGCTGCACTGTAACCGGACAGATAATGTGGATCTTAAGTGATCCCTGTGGAGACTAGGATTAGTGGGACTGCTTAAAAGGATTCAGTGTTTTTTGAGAAGGGTGGCTGTTTTCTGATACATGGGGTTAAGCCCAGGTTATCTCACAGCGTGCTGTTTTGTCAGGTAAAAAACATTTATATATGTGTGGCTTTTGGTCTTATCTAGGGAATTGAAGTAGCAAGGAGCAAAAGGCTTCTGCAAGTGTCTGGCAAAGCTCTCGGGTAAATGGGAATACCTTGTGGCGGTGAAAGCTGTGGCGACGGGCATGTAGCCTGCAGTGTCATTCAGTGTTTTGGCTCTTGTGCCTCTGTTTCAGTCCCAGTTCTGAGGAGAACGACTTTGAAAACCAATAATGAACAAGTTTCCAGTGCAAAAAAAAAATAAAAATCCAGATTTCCAATCATGCTTTGTTTTCCTGATTAGACAAAAGAATTATGCTTGCGTTGCACCTCCTCTCAGGTCTGTGGGTGGACTGATAAAGTAGTGCCGCGTGTCAAAGGCGTGCAGTCGGAGACATGCAGGGAGACTGAATCTTCATTTCAAGTGGAGATTCTGCTAAAAGAGATTAAGGTAGCAGTCTGCTGGATAAACGCTTTATCCCTTTAATCAGCTCTGTTTTTAAAGCTATTAAAACGTGGGCTAGCCTCTTCCCTTCCGCCCCATTCCAGCCCATTTCCATCTCCTCCCCTCCGCCGTAGGCCGTAGGGGGGAAAAAAGAGTGCTCTTAATGCCTTCCATCTTATGATTAACTGTCAGGTGCCCTCGTTGCCACACAACAGTTTAACCTAATGAAAGTAACATGTATCTAATCTCTTGATAATGGACACAGAAGGAAGCCCAAATTTGCTGCCTGTGAATTAGCCCTGGCTGGAAAACCAATTAGATTTTGATCCCCGGGGTCAAAGCGCCATCTCCGTGCCCCGGCTGGGATCTGCCAGGCCTGTATCCAGGGAATCTTGTGGGACACAGAGAAGGGTACAGCTGTTGGATGCCTCGCCAGCGAGTCACCACCGCACGCTTTTAGCTTGTCGAGCAGGACACAGAATCAAGATGGCAGCTGCTGGGGTGGGGTGCTCCCAAATTTATCTGCAGCTCATAGTTTGGATGTGTATCACAAAGGAAGCCATGATACATCTTGGCCCTCCTGGCGTCATCCCAACACGTGGTAATCTTTCAAACCGTGGGCCTCTCCGAGTGATCGGCAGAGAGTCGTGAGTCAGTGATTGTCTTGTGTGTTTTTTTTTTTGTTTTTTTTTATAAAATTAGCCCTAAAAGTAGGCTGGTAAATAAAGACAGTGAATGAATCTTCCTCAGCATCATT
The DNA here is from genome assembly GCF_900880675.1 of Sparus aurata. Taxonomy (NCBI): domain Eukaryota; kingdom Metazoa; phylum Chordata; class Actinopteri; order Spariformes; family Sparidae; genus Sparus; species Sparus aurata. The sequence continues at coordinate 9,796,374 of NC_044199.1, forward strand.
TGATGTGTTGTGAGCCAGTAATTCAAGTGGTGTTGAAAGGCAAAGTGGAAATGAGGCTGGGATGCTTTGTCGAAAATCTCATCTGCACCAAGAAAAGAAAACAACAACAAGGGGAAGCACAGCTTTTGGCTTGAATGGCTTTAATAGGCGTGCCTGAGCTGGTTACAGGGCCTGTATAATGGAGAGCAGAGGAGAAGGTGTGGCCCAAAGACATCTGTCCACTCAGGACATATTGTGTCAACAGCTGCTATAGAGTGAAAAGTCCCTGGGGAAGGAAGTTGAATCACTTAAACATTACAGCAAAGGTGTAACGTTATACTCTCTGATTGGGCTTTTTTGTGCCTTTTGTCGGTGTGTGTGTTTTGTTACATGCGCCTACTGTAGCTAAAGGCATGTTAACATGACAAGTAAAGCACAAAGGCGGCCTACTGCTATCTGAGGCTGACTAAATCCTCTGGCTGGCAGACAAGTAAGACCTTCCTTTTACTCCGAATTCTTCCACATAAGGCTGTGTGTTTACACAGTTCACCCTTTTTTTACAGTGTTATCAAAATGTAACCTTTTACATTCTGTCGTCAAATCTGTCAGCACATCATCCACGGTGCTCCTTCCGCGCGGTTATTGGCAACGCTTCATCATACTGGAAATGCCTGTATGCACGTTATTAAATTAGGAATAATAACATGGAAATAATCAGATGAATCTGAGCAGATAATCCTCTTTGCAGTTGTGTAGTCTTGGGTTCTGTAGCTCTCACATGAGGAGCAGCAAAAAAGGGCATTGATGAGCATTCGAAGCAAGACGTTTTTACCATGCTGGCAGCGTGTCTCCCTGGTGACAATGTGGATCTGTCAGTCAGTCCAAGTCTGACTCAGCGGATGTAGACTGTCGGTGCAAGCCAGCCATAGGGTGCCTGTTTCAGGCCGTGTTCTCCTCCCTTCCACCATCTCTGTGTTACCGTTTTTCAAAATTCCCATCGCTACAGGTAACGGCAAGAACCCTGCAGGCTAGCAACATACACACTGAAGATGACACGTTGGTAACCTTAGCTCTTACCTTTTTATTTTGCAGGAAGGTAGCCATTTTTACGCCAAGGCACGCCTCCCCACATGCTAAACAAGTTCACCTAAAGAATTACAAACAAGACAAGTGTTTTTTTTCCCCCTATACCAAAGTGATAATTTGTAAATAGAATTACTTACAATAGAATTACTTTATTGATCCCAGACTGGGAAATTATTTAAAAGCCAGGCTTTTCTCCAGCACTGACAGCATTAAGGACTTACATTCATGGTTCACAGAGGATGAATCCCAATGACTTTTCCTCCAGCACCACCAGCAGGTTCACATCTATGATTTCTTAGTGAAATATCGCAACAACTGTTGATTGGATTGCCATTAAATTTGGCACTTCCATTCATGTTCCCATCAGGATGAATTGCAATAACCTTGGTGCTCCCCTAACTTCTAGCAAAACTTGAGTCTGTCCAGCACTTGGTTCTTGACTAAATGCTTGCAAAGCTAATTACGTCAACACTGGCCTCTACTGTATTAATTGCCATTTAGCAAATGATAGCATGCTAAAAAACAAAGCTAAGATTATGAGTATGACAAACTTACTTGCCTAGCATCAACATGCTGCTATAGTCAATCTGAGCATGTTAGCGTGCTGATGTTAGCATTTAGCTCAAGGCACCTCTGCTAAGTACAGCCTCACAGAGCTGCTGCTATGTCTGCAGACTCTTGGTCTGGCTGTGATACCAGTGGATTCAATTATACCAGCTGTTTTTAGGGTCTCAAGTTTTCTGTCTTCTGGTTTTCCAGGTTACCTGCCTTCAGGATTTCTTTGGCGAAGACGACGTCTTCATTGCATGTGGACCTGAGAAATTCCGCTATGCCCAGGACGACTTCTCTCTGGATGATAACGGTGAGTGTGACAGTAGTAGCCTGTGTTCAACATCAAGTGTAGGCCACTAGCCATATATAGGCTACATAATATCATTTTGTCAGACGTGATGGTGAAACAGTTAAGCTTATGCAGTATTACTGCAAAACAATAGTACAATATAGGCTTTGTAATAATCATGTAGCAACATCGACCTTAATGCAACATAATAAGGATAGGTTAAAGGAGATATATTGTGCCCAATTTCAGGTTCAGGATTTTATTTTGGGTCACTACTAGAACAAATGTTAATGCTTTAATGTTGAATTACACATCAGTTTTCTCACACTGTCCAGTGTCTGTTCAGCTTTTTACTCCTGTCTCTTCAAGGCCCCTCCTCCTGAATACCCAGTCTTCTCTGATTGGTCAGCTCTCACACGTCTGAGCCAGCATCCCTAACAACTACAGATCAGCTGTGCTAAATCATTTTTTACACACCAAAGTAGCTGCTATGCATTAATTCTGCAAATGTGTGACATAGTGACAAAGTGTGATGTCACAAAGTCACTGAATAAAATGCAGGACTACTGACGAGGCGTTTCAGGAGCTTTGTATCTGTGGGAGAGAGGAGCTTCTGTTAGGCCCCGTCCAGACGACAACGTTTTTTTTTTTTCGAAGACGTACTTGTATTACATCGTTTTGGCCGACCGTCCATACGGATCCTGAAAACGCGGCACCTGAAAACGAACTTTTTTGAAAACGGGTCTCAGGGTGGAGAAATCCGAAAATGCAGCCCTCCCGTTTTCATGTGGACGGCGAATCTGCATACTTTCTAAAACGATGGCGCCATCGCGACGTCCCACAACAACAACAACAATGGCGTACTACATGCTCGTGTTCATGCCGCATTTTTTTGCTCAGAACTGGGCTCGTGCTTTTACGGAGTCACTAAAAAGTGTAAACTGCACAGTGCAGCAAGTGCAATTTATATTTTAATGTTATTGAAATAAACTGCGGAGGGTGAGTTTTGCTCCTGTTCTGAACTCTTCCTTGGTCTGAAATCCACTCCCTTTCATGTAGTAAACATAATTTGAATAAAATAATTGAAGAGGGAAACTTGAGCAATTTTGCAAGATCCTCAACATTTCAATTTAAGAAAACAAGTCCCTCTCACACTGCCCCTGCTCTCCAACATTGCATTTGAGCGGCTAAAATGAAAACGTCTGCATGCAGTGAGAGCCGGGTAATTCCTGTGGTGTCGGTTAATTTACTGGATATCTTCTGCAAAAGATGTTATTCTCACATGCGACGCTGTGAGCTTGTTTATAGTGTGAAGAGAAATTATGTGTGTGAAGACGGAGGCCTGGAAAGAAAGGGAGTCAAAGAGAGAAGTCTGTTATCTGCAGCCGGCAGCAGGGATAGAAAAAGGTAGAGAAGAAGAAGAGCCATTAATCTGTCCTGTGACAGGTTTAGGCCAGCTGATCTGCTGCCGCAGATACTGCTGGGAAGTGGAGGAGAGAAAATGTAAAAGACGATCCTCTAACACAGTCTCTCTGCTCCCCGCAGACCTGAAAACCCTATTTATAACAACCCACTTCCATCGGATGTCCCCTCCTCGAAACATTCAGTATCGTATAAATGTCTTTTAATCTGAACGCAGTGCTTCTACAGGGCTGATTTGTCATTACGTTCCCTTCGTCCCTTCTCTTTCCTCCCCCTCCAGATCCTTGTCGGATCTTGGTCGGATGGAGATTCAAGTTCATTTATAATGTTCTGGGTCCGTTCCTTTCAGCGTACTCTCCCCCCATGGAACCGAAACTAAATTGTTTCATTCAGTCCATAATAACCTTGGGGGCAATACTAAATAAAACGAGAGTCTCGAGCATCCAGACCATCCAGACATCACCGAGTCGGCCTCAGTGGAGCAAGGAAAAGGGGAGCTGTCTGTGATGCATCACATGGACATTACAGCAGCGCACAGATCACTCTGGCTGATTTATAATGAAATTCTGAGTTAATATTCTGTATCTGCACAAAACAGAGACAGACGCGCCATAAAATGATCCATCTATACCAGAAATGTACTTTTAAGCGTTGTTTGGCAGGATAAACTACAACAGATTTCAATCCCTTGTTGGTTACTTTTCGCGGTCCTTATGTCAAACGCAAGACGGAAGTGCGCACGTGTGTCACCTGCAGCTCTGCTTATGCAGCAACACCATCAGTCGAGGCTCGGAGGGAATCTGCCTTGGATACACTGGAGAGGGGCTATTTCTAGAGCCCTGAGTAGACTCGACAAGCTGCCAGTCTGAGGAATTGTCAAAGGCACGGTGGCACACCTAGCAAACAATAGCACGGGAGTGTATCCAGTAGTGTGTGAAGGTTAAGAGAGAGAAGACAGACATGGTGCGATCCCGGGAGACGGAGGGAGGACAGATAGTATAATTAGCATCAAAAGTGGAAGAGGGGAGAGGGAGGGAGGAGGAAAGAGAGAGCCTGACAGTACAAACAGAGGGGACGATGCAGAGGGAGGGGTAGCGATGTCTGGAGTCTGTCTACACCGATTAATGCAGTGACCCAGAATGTACTACTTGCTTATCTATACGATTTCCATAAGCGCTCACTGCTACGCATCTACATGAACTAACAAACTGCAGATATCACTCTTGAATAATGGCCAGTAAAACCCAGCAGTCTTAAAGATCAAGCTGTTACGGTCGGGGACGAGTGCTGGTCAATGTTGTGGAGGTAATAAGGCCCTTTTATAAATAAGTATAAGATGCTTAAAGCTGCTGCGAGCCTTGTTGTTGTATTGCTGTCAATCCCCGCCCTCGTGCCTGCGTCACCACACAAACACAACGCGGTAACTGTACTCTGAGTATACACCTCTTTCTGGAGTACTTTTACCTGATTGGATAAAAAGGGCCGGGATACCAGGAAATGTCTTTTCTCTTTTGGTGCGGGAGGGGGGAGTGGGGGGGGGGGGGGGGAATCGGTTACTAAAATTCTTAAATATTGAACCTTTTTAAAGTTCTTATGACATGTTTTTGATTCTGTAATTATCGCTTGTAATTGAGCCTAAAAAACGGAAATGTAAAGTGTTGACAAATGACACAATTTAGAAAACTGAGGCAGGTAAAAAAAAAAGGGAATAAATGGCGTTCAACGGTTTCCAATCAAAGACATTTAATAGAAGAACTTCAAATGAACATCCTGTCAGTTCAGGGTCACAGCGGCTGCCACTCTGTTTTTTCTAAAATCCCACATGTTCTTGGGCAATCGAGGCTGTGATAAGGACCCAGAGCGTATGTCTGCTTGCATTGCATTTAATTTCGATCAGTCAGTGTGTCAAGTCAACATGCAGTCATCCAAGACGGTGTACACGATCAGGATAGCACCAGAGTCAGAATTGCTATTTGAAAAATGCATTATTTCTTATTTACATAAAATAAACCTACATATTTTATCTATAACCCTCAGTGTTACCCAAACGTGCTTCATCCAGGGTAGAGCATTGCCTACTACTTTTACATTGATTCTCGACATTCTGATGGATGAACTCATATGTTGGACCGAGTGTGAACACGTGCGGGCTGACTCATTACGTTCGGAAAAAGTGATGTTGTCTTTGTGCTTCTTTCCACAGAGTGCAGGGTGATGAAGGGAGCCAAAGCTCAGCGTGGAGCAAAGAGTCCCGGCCCGATCAAGCGCAGCAAGTCTCCTGCTGAGTCGAGTGAGCCCATTACTATTATTATTATCTCATCATCTCCACTGTAAAGCTTCCTGTTTAACGAAGAGCAGATACTGACCTCACCTTTTTCTGTAAATCAAAACAGAGAGAGAGCTGGTGGAAAATATAGCAGCAGACATGAGCTCGAATACGTGAGATATGACAGTAGAATGATGTGTAGTTATCGGCTCCTGTTGTTGTGTTGCTGGTCGGTATCTGACCGTGACCTCTGACCTTACTCTGAGGGGAATGGTGGGCATAAATATGGATTTCCCGGCGTCCAATGAGCAGATTTCAGATACGCTTTTATGTTGGACTATGGTATGACAAAAGGGAGAGATGAGTTAAAATCCCAGTTCTCTCTCTGTGTCGTTTTGAGAGCTGCACCCAAGTACTTTTCTATCCGGGGGGTCCAATTGACGTCGGCCCATTAATCTCACTGCAGCGCCTCGTGAAAACACCCCGAATGCCGACAATAGGGACAGTAAATATCCAGACTTTGTTTCATTGTGCTAAATCCTTGTTTATTATCATAAACCTGCCTTTGTTTTTAGACCAAATCTGATGAGATTATTAGTATAATGAAGCTGATGCAGATTCCTTTTTTTTTTTTTTTTTAAGTCATGAATAAAACATTAAAAGCAAACAAAGAGGGTGCAAACAGCTTTTAGCTGTTTGTTTGACAATCAGGCATTTTAACATTTAATAATATCCAGGAGGCAATAGGACATAATAGAGACATGAGGGGGGGGCCTGCTCATGTTTGAATCTTTAATGTTAACAGCACTGGAACACGGTGCCGCAGCTCTTTGCTACAGAGCTATCTGAGTTTATGTAGCTTCGCTGTTAGTTGGCTGAACAGTTGGTGCAATGAAATCTGATCTGGTGCAGGCATGACAAAGGAAAAGCTGCTTTTCTTTGACAGCTTTCGCATAAAATCTGGTCTCTAGTAAACAAAAACAAAGGATGCACGTGTTGGATTGTATATTTTGTAAAAGTGTATTTAGTCTCCCACCATTTAAGCCTGATTGAGGTATGAGTAAGGGACTGTGCCTCTGCTCTAGACAGAAGACAGATCAGGTGAGTCGTTAAACCCCCTGTCGGACATAAACAGATAGGTGATGCTCAGGGTCGATGTGGTGTGATAGCAGCAGGTAGTCCACAGTTCATGTTTCACGCCGTAGGTGGGGGGAGAGCGTCGGGGTCTGCAGCCCTGCGGGGTTCCCTCGGTCCTTCAGCGCTCTTGAATATTTTATTGATCACTAATGGGGGATGCCTGCCTTTAAGGCGGCAGATGGTTGGCCAACATGCTGGGGAGGCAGTAAACTGTTGAGCATTAACCACCTCTATAATACCTGAGAGGTCAGCTGGCTGATAATGGGGTTGTGACTGGACTGCGTTAACTGGGATTAGCACATGTAAATGATGCTGATGGGTTTTTCGGTCGTTTCAGAGATATTTACCAGAAACTTTACAACCAAACGAAGAGGGTCGTCATGGCTCAGGGTCACCGGGGAAAAGGATGGTTAACTGGCGATCCATCTGTATTATTGACACAATGGTTGAAATAACTGATGTTTTGTCCTGTGTTGTTGTTGTTGTTGTTGTTGTTGTTGTTGTTGTTATCTACGTCTCTGAGGATAAAACGTCTTCCCAACAGCAGCATCAATAATAATACCAGCTGGAAATGCTCGAGAGAACAAAGTGGTCTGTTGCCACTTTAACATTTCACTTAAATAAGAAAAAATATATAACAGCCATATAAAGCTAGCTCCATTCAGCCATTTAGTGCATGAAGTTGAAGGATTACGTACACAAAACCTGCAAAATATGACCAAAAAGTGTCATTAATTTAGTTAAACCCATGAATGTGCACGCTGGAATGTAATAATTGGTCTCACAGCGCTGAAAGTACAAACTGAGCTCAGCATAAATCCATTGACATTTTTTCAAATCGGGGGAAAAAAAAAAGCGAGATTACAATGCAAGTCGATATTTTTCCTGTTTTTATGTTTATGCATTTTAAAGTCTACCTGTTAAGACATGATGATTATGTAAAGTAAAAACAGACATTCAGTTTTGTCTCGTGCAGCCACTTCTTGACAGTTTCTATGGCAAATTTCCACCTCTGACAGAAAAAACTTGTGTGTGGCTCTCCCTTAACATACTGGATATAGTTGTTAACCATTAACCGGCTAATAATGTATCAAAGATTCAGGGAGCAGCCAGAAAATCTATGCACTTGTCCATTATTTAATCTGGACCCAGCTTCAGCTCTCTGAAAACTATAAGGTACAATTAAGTCTCTCTGACGATTCTCCTGCCTCTGATTGGTTAGCAGCTAATTGGGTGGCTTCTTGGAGAGGTGCATGTGCCTTGACTTGCAGACTCATGTTCTCCAACATGTTAAGTCAGTCCAGTCTGATTTTAAAGAGCTGCTACCAGCACTTTCCTGAGCCTCTGGCATCTAAAACAACAACTTGTACCAGGGTGCACTGGGTTCAATGAGTCGAATGCACTCAAAGTGTGTTTGGCGCTGTCCGGGCCGAAATGAAACACAGTGATTTTCAATTACACATTGCCACACTGGAATGACTTTTTTTTTTTTCCCCACAAAAGGATTGATAAATGTCTCAAATGTAAAAACTTCACTTTACAAAAAAAGCACCCCCCCCCTCTGCTCCAGCTGAACTCTGCACAGCATGTGTGGCAGAGCAGCTCATGTTTAGATGTTCTGATTTTAAGATTCCAAGATACTAAGACTTGTGATTTAAGTGTTCAAACAGCTTGTTTAAGTCCACATTTGTAAGTCTTGTTTATGTGCCTGAGTGGTTAAATGAAGCCAGTGGCATTAAGTCGGTCGACAATGGAGCTTTATCCGCGTTGTGTTTTTCAACACTCGCTGGCTCAAATGTACACCGGCCATCTGGCTCATAGTCCTCAGAATCCTTTTCATCTCTTATAGACAAAAAACTCTTTTAGAGCACTTAACACACACGGCTACATCACATCACACCGCTCTTAGATATAAACACAATGTTCCACACAGAGGAGAGTCCTAGCAACGAGGCACGACGCAGAGACGGTGAATAAAATGTCATCTAACAAACGCGGAGGGCTTGTCAGCCACCTAAACCTGGACCAACAGCGTCCCTCGGGCGCTGGAGCCAAATGAGGCCACGGTTCAGGAATGACTTTTCTCCAGAGCCAAGAAAAGGGGTTGCACACTCTCTAATCCACACTACTGTTTACCTCTTTTTCTCCTCTTTCACTCCTCCTCCCCTCCCCTCTCCTCTCCTCTGCGGCCTCCCTCAGCCAACGGGACGGGCTCCAGCAGCCAGCTCTCCACCCCGATTTCCAAGCATTCCCCCACCTCCACCCCAAACAGTCCAGGCCTCAACAACAAGCAGAAGGTACCTTGACCTCTGTTCCCTCTCATCACCTAGTATCTCTTTTCCCTTCTTCTTTTTTTTTTTTTGTTTCCAGATGAATCATGATGTGATTTTTGCTCCTCTGTGTCTGCAGGATCTCTACTTGCCCTTATCTCTGGATGACGACGATTCTCTGGGCGAATCGATGTAGACTCTCCTCCTGCAGCCTGCCTCCTTTTATGGCCTGAAACACAGAAGTTTTTATACCTCTGCTGCTTTCCACCTTCACTCACAGTGCCACCTGTTGTTTAGGAGAAACCACTCTTTGTCTCTCTTTCTTTTTTTTTTTTTTTTTTTTTTTGAAGGCCTTAGCCACCAGGGCTATGACACCATTTGCTGCTTGAGAATAACACAAACCTTTTTTTGTAAAAGAATGAAATAATCAGTTTCGACTACGTTGTAACGATCAGCGCACATGAGTTTCTATGTATTTCTCAAAAAGGGCACACGCAGTTCATTGACCAGCAGGTTTCACGGTGTACAAATCTCACTTTGGTCTCAAACATTTTGTTCAAGGTTGCACTTAATATTCCAGCCACAGAATTCCAAGCAGCAAATGGGATCTTTTTTTAGGGGTGTTTAGTCGAAGCTGACTCAACTTTTGTATCACTTGTATTCGTGATGTTCCTCTTCTGTCCTCCTATCCTTCTGCCCTCTACGGTTAAAGGTGTGAAAGGTAATGGGTCCTTGTCAGAGGAAGTCTGTTAAGCCAGATAAAGTCCTTCTAACCCGCTGTAAATACTGTGTATAGCTATCCATCCTGACATCTCTGCCCAACGTCCATTGCTGTGCTTCCATAACGTCACTACAACGTCCGTCTAACATTCGCTCAACATGATACAGGGTATGGTCAAAGTAGAGGAAGAACCAAAAGTACGAAGTCCCACCACAGAGGGTGAGGATCGTGTGGGATGCAGCTCCTGACTGAAGAGGATAATTGGTCAGAAGCGAACGCCTCCTCAATGAGAATTCGTGTTCCCACGTGAACACGTATATGAAAGATTATAAAACCACCACGGAGGCCTCGAAATCCTTCCGCTGGCAATAATTAGCATTCATATTGTCTAATTAGGGACATGAAAAATGTAAGAAAAAGCATCCCACAGAGCCCTCAGTGAAGTCTTCACGTTGGTGTTTCCTCTTTTCTGACCCTCTACATAGACAGTAGGCCATACATGCTGTATACCCTCTGTGTTTTTAGATTTTCACAAACTGCAGTGCATGATACTGATGAATGATGATGAAACTTTTGGGCATGTAAAAAGCTGAAGGACCTAATGTTGCTTAAAAAAAAAACAACCAAAGGAACAAATATTAGGCCATTTAAAAAAAAAAAAAAAAAAAAAAAAAAGAGAAAACCCAACCCACATTCAGTTTTCAGTTTTTTTATCGACCAAGTCTGAATAATTCGGCCACGACTAGTGGTGACGTTTTGTCGTAGAAGGTGTGAAATTCAAAGATGAGTGAATAAAGGGTCTGAAAGCCAAAGTATGATTTTTAGAAAAGCGGGAAAAGATGTAACTATATCAGCTGTAAAATTCTTTTTAAAAAGAAAAATCCGGAGGAAGCACATCTGGAGAGTTCTGCATGTTACTTCAAACACGAAATAAGGTTCAATCATGCTCATCCGAGGCGATTAGAGTTTTTATCAGGGGGCTAAACGGTAGTAGGGTTTCTCCTATTTTGCATGGCTCAGCATAGTTCTCAGATACAGGGGAGATGAAAAGCGTAACGTTGTCTAAAATCTATGTGTGGGTTTTAAAATTTTTATAAAGTCTATTAATTTATATCAAGGGTACTCATCTAGGACATTTATTTATAGTTTTAACTCGCTCGCGTGAGCTCTTAACACTAGTACTTTTTTCAAGCCTCTGTGTGCAACTTTCTACGGCCATACACTTCTTGTTTCTACTGTCACGACTCGCAGCGTGAGGGGAGTTTTTTTATCCGATTTCTGCAGGGAATCGAGCCTGAGAATCGCTTAAAATTGGAAACGACACTTAAGCACAAAGCAGGGAGCTACTTTATTCATGATGGTAACGGTGTCTACTCGCCAGCATTACAATGCGTGACCACAATTAGATTTTTTGCTCAGTATATTTAAAAAAGAAAGTGTTGCACATGTAGCTTCCTTTTTAAATTAACATCTATGCATTCGGATTCAAGAATAGTTCAATCTTATTTTCGGTAGGAATGGCCTTTTTATACCTGATGATGATGATGATGATGATGATGATGATAGCGTGATAAGAAATGAACTAAAACTGATCATTTCCAAGCAGTTATTCCATTGTGATAATGTGACCGTCTGAAAGTTTTTATGTCTCATGAGTGACGCGGTGCCCGCCCTGTAGGGATTTGCTTTGATTAGCTGTTATCATTACAAGACAAACCATCACCAAAACCTATCCGGTGCTGTGATTTACACCTTTCTCCTGCAGGGAGCGCTGTCACACCAGCACAACAATAGCCAATAATATCAACTAATCCAACAAGCAGGGACGCCTCACTGTACCCACCATTTTGTACAAAATACTCCCATTTGTTGTCGTTTCCCCCCCCCTTCATCGGTCCTGTATGACCGCACATGCTAATAATGTTCTCGTTTGGTTTTTCTACAGCTTATTACAGCATATAACACATTAACAGGAACTGTTGGTTGTCTTGTGTTAACCCGGCCCGCCACCATGTAAGATGGATGGTGTGAATTCATCACCTACAGTGGTGCCTTTTTTTTTAAGATTACCGTCTTTTTGATAAAGAAAAATGAAAAATGGGACGTCCACGGGTCGTACTTTGTTAACAGCTCGTTTGTAAAACATTTTTAAACATCCTGAATGAGGAGGCCGACACGCTTTTGTTTTGTGGAGTCACGGGACACTTGATCATGGTGTAAATACGCTCCCCCTCCTGTGCTCTTTCATATGTATGCCTTTTTCTGATTGAATGAATGACATTTTTTTCCTTGGGAACTTAACAATGTCCTTTTTAGTGGTATTTTGCAGTGTCACAGTGGCTTGTTTCAGTGCTTTCATTCAATGTATTAACCGGTATCCTTTTGCAATTAAAAACAGTCGTATTTCACCTCTCTGGACTTGAGTTTTTTTTTTCTTCAGTCTCATTGTTTGTCTCATCGTGGATCACCGCTACAATGCATTTCCCTTTTCACTGATGAGCGAATGGTACAGTCGTGTGTGAGTGTGCATATCGTATGTCTGCAACACGGCCGGCCATCACTCAATGTGTGCTGAAGACCTATCGAGAGACGCATAAATAGATGAAAGATTTCGCTTGTTTAAAAATAGTATTGTGCTCATGTTGAGATCACTACACTACACGGCCATCTCCATCACCATGGGAACAGCAAAGTCTGTCTCGCATATTCAGCAGTGGCCAAACATGTCAAACAACAGCCAGACTGTAAACATTCCCCTTCTGATTAATCGGAGCGTAATATTGATGATGTTGTTGATATACATGTCATGTTCTTGTCTTCGGTTATTTTTTTAAATCTTTATTTTTATGTTATATTTGATTTAATCCGGCGGTGTCTTTTGAGATCCAGCTCTCCTCTCTAGCTGACACCTGAGAACAAGAAAACAATCAGCAAATTAACACAAGTACGCAATAAACGAGGAACTATTCATAAAAAAAAAAAACAGTTGCAAGAATCATTAAGAAATATCTGCCAGTGAAGCTTCAAAGTCGTGAAGAAAGAATGCAAGACTCGAGTTTGAGAGCAGTTTGTGGTTTATGCAATTTAAAAGGCAGCATCTGAGGCCAGTAGTGAACAGAGGGGGGTGAGGAGGTGAAGTAATTACTGGATTTAAATAAGAGAAGGGCTGTGAGGCAGTTTGGAGGCTTCAGCACATTATCAACATTTCCTAAAAATGAGCTAATTCATATTGTAAGCAGCTTGTAGTACAACATATGTGTGAGGATGTGGGGATTGTTATGGTTTTTATTGATAAAATATGATATATGTATCGGTGGAACTGTCAGGGGCGTTGCCAGACACTCTTTACCGGGGCACATGCCCCGGTAAACATGCGCTGTGCCCCCCTGTAAAATTCCAGATGAAATTTCACATTGAGTCTATTTTTCATCACAGACAGTTTATGATCACAGAATGGAGTAGTTGACAGCTCCTGTGACAGGTGAAAGCAGGAGAAGATGCAGGTGGACAGTCAAGTCAAGTCAAGTCTGAGGAAGTGGAGGAGAGAGACAGACGAGAGAGAGGGAAAAGACATGAGGGACCATCACTTCATCACACTGAGGGAACAGATTCCATAGAAACAGATATATCTGTTGAGGAGGACACTGGTCAGACGCAAGACTATTCAGATTCATAGTGCATTTGTCTGTTTGGCACTAATATAATGAGGATGTGTTTGTTTGTGTGTGTGTGTGTGTGAGCGGATGGGGGGGGGGGGGGGGGTTATGGGGTGCTGTGCCCCTGTAAAACTGCAGGCCTATCAACGCCCTTGGGAACTGTCTATATATATTAACCACCGCTCCACAGAATACAACTACACTGCTTTAGATAATAATATAGGCAACTAGTTCCCCACTATAGTCCTGCAGTTACAGTCAACATCACAAATACAGAAGGAAGTTTGTATGCAGGGTTGGAAGGATAACTTAAAAAAACATATTCAGATTCAGCTGCAAAAAAATGTAGCCAGTAAGATAATCCAAGAATCAAGATGATAAACTAACGTAACTTCATGTAATTTTGGCAACGTTTCCCACTAAAGGCCTGAAATTATATTCAGCTTCACAAATGCTGAGGGCAGTGTGTACGTTCACTGCTCCTTAAGCCACCCAATAATCCCTACATGTGTGTAAGATGTGGAGTCATTTTCATCCGTAATGAACACGTGTCACGTACAAAACCATTTATCGGGTGATGTTTTATCTGTGCAGTACAGGCAGCGCATCCCTTCACACAGGATTCAAAGGCTTTGCTGTCATGTGGAGAAATAAGCGAGTTATTCATTCAGTGATATTCTTGGTCTCAACCTAATGTCATCGATTAACCTACTTACAATCTACTGGGGGGGGGGAACATAGAAGAAAAAGAAGGAGAAAAATAAATGCACGTTCACATGCACAACTCACACTGTACACTTTGACATACTGAGGCTGACAGCTGCAAAGAATGGTGTTAAGATACAAACGAGGTGTTGCGCAGACAGACATGCAACAGGCCCTTGACATTCACACCATCAAACAGATTAAACGTGCAAACGTTTTGATGTAGATTTATTACTGCACCTTCCAGAGCTGCACCTTTTTTTTTTTTTTTTCTTTTATGGCCGCCCCCTCACACTGCTCTAACACAACGCTGGATCTGTGTGTTGAAGTCCGATCTGGCGGCCTCTGCTGCAGGGCTTCGTGTATGGGCACACTTATCTCGCTGAGTGTCCTGCCATCTGCTGGCTGAGATGTACCGTAGCATACCGTAAAAATGGACAATTGGCCCTTACGGGAAAGGCCAACATTTAAATTCCGATGAAACCGACTTCATCTTTGGATCGGAATCCGGTCATAGAATAAAGAAACTGTTATCAGTCACTATCTTATTCTGTGAGGGTGCATTAAAAAAAAGAGTAAATGTATGACAGGGGCACCGAGAATTCAATGTCTGGCTTTGTTGCCAACCCTTAGAGGTCATGTGTGGTCGCATGCTTGTTATTGAGAACTTAAAATTGTAAAAAAAAAAAAAAAAAAAAAAGTGAGGCTGCATGATGTCTGACTGTTTCTGACTATTTTTGGGTTTTTGTTTGTTTAGTCTTTTACCGCAGATTAACCAAGAAAATCCACATTTCTAGCAGCTCATGTGGATCTTTCGTTCTCTGCTCGCTAACCCAGAAACAGATATTAATGTCCGGTTAAATGACACATTAAATATCACTCGACACAAGCAAGCATGCAGTTTACAACGCATTCTGCATTTGGTCTTTGAATGATAAATGTGACAGAAAAACGTGTTGAATTCAAGCTAAACGTAGAAGAAAAGCTTTAATAAACAGCTCCGTAAGAATGTAGGACTCCATATTTGTAATTCCTGAAGCCCAGAACTGTAAAATCCAATCCATTTTGCAAACAATATTATCAGATGACATTATGAATGTGGTCAGGTTAGTTGACATTGCAGGATTGTTTCCTGCTATTCACTTTGCTCCAGAGAATGTTCCCTTTATTCTGAATAACCGACGCACTCGTCATCCTCCCGTGAGGACACTGAGGGTCAAAGATCGACGCCGTCTGCCATTGAGAAAAATTGATTCATGTCCACAAATATTGGCTGGGCAAGATATTTCTCTTTGACCTGACCCGCTCTAATCAAATTTTAGACACAGTATCCGTTATAGTGTCACCAAAGGGTGTCTCTGGGGGTGATGGAGGGTGTTTAGAAAGATGAGAAGGGAGTAGGATGAGTTATGACGTCTATCAGCGTGGGACAGATCTCAGCTGTAGCACGAGCTGAAAAGCTACCAGCTGTTGCACAATAAAGGTCAAAATCTGTACTAATAGCCCCAAATGACTGTAATGTTCCTTACATCCCACACAATACTGAAGCACTGGACAGAGTGTACAGCACAGCAATACGGTAACTACCAGTGTGGAGCCTCAGCAGGCGGGGTGAAGATGTAAAGGCATTAGAGGATAAAAATTTAATTTAAGTTTATTTCTGTGTGCTTAACAGTTCGCAAACTATTTTGTGTATATGTTTTGGCCTGGAAGACAGCTTGTGGAGTGTCAAGGGAGCGTGGATGTGCTCAGCGGTGTCACGGAAATCTGTGTGTTACATTTTCAGGACAGCTCGGGAAGTCTCCGAGAGGGCTCGTGAGTATCCACGGTTAATTTTTCTAAAGGTTTGTTTGGCCTGTGTGTGATGAGATCTTTTTTCTCTGGAGCACATTGTTGGCAGGATCATCCTCAGAGCCCGCCGAGTGATCGGATGGACGAACGCACCCGTGGTTTCAGAGCGAGAGGATGTGAGCTAGCCGGTCAAGAAATAGTGACGAGAAATAAAAACTGACAGAATATAAGTGTCACTGGGAATAATGACAATTCTCAAGTTATTTCACCAATATTGGTTCATTGATATATTTTACACAGTTAAACCATATAGCATTATATATTTGATTTTGACCAAGTAGGTGGTACATGACTAAGAGGGAAACGATGTATGGTTAACCTATACAAATTGAACATTCAAATGTTTAAAGATGCGGTGTGTACATTTTTTGTTAAAAGAATCAAAACATAACATCCTGGAGAAGTTATATCCCATCCCCAGGCAGCTAGGGTCGTACGCCAAGCCAAACATCGGGCTGAGAATCGCCCATCAGCCGATCGACTACCTTTTTCTAGGAAGTACAGGACAGGTACATTTGAGTTTTTTTTACTTCTTTGAAAAAAAAAAAAGTTATCAACAAGGAGTGAACAAATAATGTTTGCATTATGTCAAAGATGTGTATATGTCCTGTGTTGCAGGGATATTTTTTAAAGTTAGCATGCTAACCAGCTAGCAACTTGAAGAGGTTTACATTTAAGGCATTTAGCACTCGCTTTTGTCCAAAGCGACACTCAGCAATTCAGACCAGCACATCAGGAGTTTAGTGACTTGCTCAAGGACACTTTGACATGCAGACCAGGGGAATTGAACAAGCAACCTCCCGGCAACAAGACGCTGGCTCTACCCCTGAGCCACAGCCGCCAACAGATGAGACTATTATAGTAAACAACACCAACACTCCTTCGGCGCTCTGAGGTCCCGCTAACAGCAGTTAGCAGCAGTTAGCAGTTGCTCCAGTGACATGTGAGTGTAAATTCAACAGGTGGCTATTTCTTACATCTTGCACCTTTTTAAGTGTTTTAACGTGAAGAACATTCGCTTTGTGTTTGTGACAACCTCTTAAAAAACAAACATATTTCTAACAGGAGTGAAATTTACTCTGAACGTCACATTAAATCACAACAGCGTGGAGCTCTTTTGACTTTTGTGACCTTGTCAAAAAACTTTCCCTGGTGCTCCGGTTCAGTCTGTCATTGACCCGTAGGAATGTTGACAGTGACAGTGCAACCGTGGTTAATTAGGCCTCACTGATGGCCTGCTCTGTTTTGCAGTGCTTCCTACTTTCGTGCACTGTGTGTGACAGGATATTTCTCCTCCCCTATCTCCAAGATGCCTTTTTCTCATGAACTTGTGATCGTATCTGAGACCTTGCACTGGTCCCTCTAATATCTCTGCTAATCCAAATGATTTGGGATTTTCTTCAGTCTGTCTTCTCAGCTCCTGCGTGGATTTACCTTATTACTGTTGGCTCCGACCGGACATTTTTCATTGGCTTCCTCTCGTTTGCCCTCGGTTTTCAAAGCCCCAATTATCCAGACAAGATGTGCCTGTTTGAGGGAGTCAAAGTGCTTCTTGTGCTCCTTAAGCTCGGACCGCTAAGCGTCTGCCAGTTCCGTCTTATTACCACAGTTCACTTACAGCTCGCAGTGTTTGTTCAGTTTAACTGACCTCGGGCTAACTCGGGCAGTTTTCTTTTTTTACTGGAGAGGCAAACACGACAAATTAGTCAACCGTGTGACAATCAAGGCATTAAGCGAGCGTTTTCCGTTGTAATCTTTAAAGGAACAGACACTAAACAAAGACAGGTATTTACTTGTCTCACCTACGAGTTGGGGAGCGGTGGGCGTGAAGGTGTTCGGTTTCAGTCCCTTCCCTGCCTCCTTGTCATCATCGTTTCAGCCTTTGCGTAACACCTCCTGCCACGGAGAGGTGCTCGTCAGACCAGTTCTCAGCCAGTGTTTGTGTGTAAATTTTGTGAAGGGGGGAAGCCCTCGCAGCCAGACGTTCCAACTGAAGGAGAGCTGGATCTGGTTCTGTGAAGGGTTCAACTGTGACTTCTCATCCGTCAGATCTCGTGCCAGAAACGTGGGATTGATTCGAACGTTTCACAGGAGCCTGAGAGGATTTTGAATGTGTTTGACTTCATCACTGCAAGGATAAGACTGCTCATCACAGGCAAGTGCTGCCTTTTAACTTAAATTACACTCTTCGGATGAAAATGTTATCCTTCTTGTCTGTTTTTCACTTCACTTTTCGGTATCGGTTATCTGTAGATTTATTGGGTTTTATTTTGACATCTTCAGCTCTTTTTTTCTTGCCTCAAACTCTTATACCTGTTCCTTCATACTAAATGACACGCGCTGACTTGTGTCAGAGAGTCTACAGGTAATGTTTCGCACATCTTTGAGGGCATTTAAGGCTTTCAGAGAAGGTTTTCCTCAGGTACAAGCGAGGACGAACTTCTCTTTGAGACACCTGATGAAATCTCTTGCCTTGTCTGACGTGATGAGTCGAGCGTGTCCCTAGCACGACCGCCGTGTGCTGGCGTGTATGACAGAAATGCCTGGAATGTGAACTGCTGTCACCTTTATACGTATCGAGGCGATTAAACAGAGAGCACACGACCTGTTGCTGAAAACGAACATTCTCGATTGTTAGGAAACAAACGCTTCACAGTGCTGAATTACACTCACGGTCCATTAAAGAAGAAACAAGCGGCCGACCAAAAATAACCTGCCTGACCACATTGGCCAGGAACTCTCAAACAGATAACGCACACAGCGCACACGAGCACAAAGAGACTTCAGCCGTGTCTATCCGCCTTAACCCGCTGAATGACTTATTCTCAATCAGAGAATGTGGAGGTCTTTCACTCCTTCTTCCTAATTTCATATTCTAGAGCCGAACGACAGCAGTGAGAGGTAATGAAACACGAGAAAACACAGACAGGGTGTGGCTCCAACAGTGCACATGCATAAATAGGTAACTTGTGTGTGGGCGGGCGTCACAGGCAGGTACAACACCTGGGAACTTCCTTATTGTAGAGCAGGAATGAATCCTGCTGTCCGAGGGATACGGTAGGCGTTTATTGTTTAATCTTCCCCTCTATTTCTTTTCTTTCTTCAGGGTTTATCTCTGCTATTAACAAACCCTCCCGCTGCGAATTCGCTTGCTTACAGGAAATTAAATTTGGTTTACTGTAATGTGTTATTCCTGGCAAAAAATAGAGAGATTTATTCAAAATGATTACATTGGCACATGCTGTCCAAATGCAGTCTGGAGCGGTCAGTGTGAGGGTTCTCTAAGGTCAAGAGTTAGAACATCATCTCTCTCCAGAGAATACAGCCGGGTTGTTCATCACTTCCACTGATACAGTAATTCTCTTCAGAGTCCGGCCTTGAACGCAGCCCACGTCCCTACTACTGAATTTGCCAGTTTCAGTCAAAAGCCTCGGTTTGAGGGTGTTAATGTGTTAAGAACATACATCGTCATTTTAGCTTTTTCTGTCAAGTCTTGATGGATGAAAAATAAAAAGTTCAGTTTAAAAGACATTTGTGAATTATTTCTCTCCACCAGACAATTGCAGCACACCAGGGTATTAAAAATTAGTTCACTAAAAAATGTACGTTTTTGTGAGATATACTTTTAGAAATCTGGGCTTCCATCTGTGGGATCTTTCTGTATAAACCAAAAAATACCTCTCAGTCACAGCCCAGTTTTTACATGGGTGAATATTTTGTTTTTTACAACGCTGTAAGTATGCTCATCAGTGAATCCAGACAATCCTGAGGGACTCCAGGTCACAGGGCACTCCGCTGAATTACAGCAGAGATTTACAAGTTGCACGTCTGCGGGATTTCTCCCAAAACTTCTCAGAATCGGAGGTCAGAGGGCGATCCTGCCCACATAAAGCCCTCCTGAACACTTTATGAAGTAAAAAAAAAAAACGTCTGGTTCCTGTCATTGATCCGCAGCTGTGAGGCTTCACTGTCTGGACCATGTTCTCCTCCGCCGTCCCGTACAAGAACCAGCACTACAGCGAGCTGAAGAGCGACTGCATCAAGGACAAGAAGCTGTTTGAGGATCCAGAGTTCCCTGCCACCAGTGCATCGCTGTACTTCAGGAAACCACCTCCTGGTTTTGTGGAGTGGAAACGACCTGGGGTGAGTGGCACAGGTGGAGGTCCGTCCCTTAGCAGGGAATTTTACAAACATTTTACTGTCCAATGTGGGATTTAATGCCATTGTTTTGAAAGTGTTAAGCAGATGACTGAGCCACTGCACTCTACTTAATGGTTAGGAATATCTTATTATGAAATCAGTGAAAAAGAGAGTGTGATGAACAAGAAAAACAAAGTGACTTTCTCTCTTTGATACTCATTTAGCATCACACAGATTACACACATTTTAATGTCCAATACAAATTCAGGTATATAAGTTATTATCAAAAACGGCAATTTAACTAAAAATACCAAATATGTGACAATGTAAAATATGCTTTTGGTTTGGTAAACTACATGTCTCACAGATATAAACTTTACTTTTCTGGTTTTTCTTTTTCTTTCTTATGGACAAAACACTGAGGTATAAAGTGTATTAAGTGTATTGCGTTAACGTTTCCATTGCAGGAGATAAGCAATGAACCCCATCTGTTTGTGGAGGGCATCAGTGCCCACGACCTGAACCAGGGAGTTGTGGGAAACTGCTGGTTCGTCGCTGCCTGCTCCTGCCTGGCTTTGAAGCCAGACCTCTGGAAGAAGGTGAGTTACTTCACTTCCTTTAATCTGAACGTCTGCTGCCGTATTTATGAAGTGAGCACAAAAAGCAGCACTAAGCGGTGAAACATGAAATCAAGTGACAGAGCAGGTCAAATTTTTAACATCGATCTAATATTTTTTGAGTTAATAATTGCTGTTGAACCTGAGATCAATAAATTAACCAAAATTAAAACACAATTGTATGCTTGATAATGATGGAATAATGATGGAGGCGGAACTGGAGGACTTCGAGGATGTTCAGTTTTGTGTGGAAAGAATGTCACAGAACAAAATGTAACAGAGTGAGCAGCTGGAAGTCATCCAGTGTCACATATTTTGCTCCTAATTCGTTCCAGTTAAACATTTCCCAATCATCCTCATTCCCCAAAATAAATAAACCTGCGTCTGATACATGTTTACACTAAAAGCTTGAATTAAAGAAGCAACAGTATAAAAGTTGTTAAAGCTGGAAATACCTTCAGGATGACTGGATTAACTTCAGGGACAAATACGGAAAATACTGTGTGTGGAAATACATTTCACCATAGTGATTATTTTTATTTTTGTGTTGACAGCATTTAATGGTACACCTAAAGGTTCTGATCGGGCTTAATGTGCCTGTCGATTACATCACACGAGGGGCCACGTTTGACGCTCTGTTTGTGTGTGTGTGTTATTTCCAGGTGATTCCGAATCACAAGGATCAGGAGTGGGACCCGAAACACCCGGAGAGCTACGCTGGCATCTTCCACTTTCAGTTCTGGGTGTTCGGGGAGTGGGTGGACGTGGTGGTGGACGACCGGCTGCCTACGATCAACGGAGAGCTCATCTACTGCCACTCGAAGAACAACAACGAGTTCTGGAGTGCCCTGCTGGAGAAGGCCTACGCCAAGTGAGTACACCTGAGCCACACTGTCCACACTTTTTTTTGTATTAAATATGGTATTAATATAAAAAAATAATAATATTTAAGTATTAACTCTGGAGAATAAATGAATTAAATGAAAACAAAAACTGCTGCTACAATTACTACTTATCTCACTACTACTGCAACTTATGTATTTGCAATGCATGACATCATAGACATTTTTTTATGTCTATACATGTGAAAAGCACAAGTGTTTTAGTAGAATCTATGATAAAAATCCAAATATGTGACGAGTCAGTTCTTGCGTTCAACTGTATTCTTAAATACATAGTGCTTTACATATTCTTATATTTATTATATACTTACGTACATGTATAAACTTGTGATTCCTCTGCGTCCAGGCTTGCCGGCTGCTATGAGTCCCTGGAGGGGGGAAACACCGGAGACGCCGTGGTGGATTTCAGCGGGGCCGTGGCCGAAGCCATCAACCTGGAGGCAGAAGCTTTCTACAAGGACCAGGAAAAACAGGACCAGCTGTTTGAGGATCTACTGAAGGTCTGGGACCGTGGAGGGATCATAAGCTGCTCCATTAAGGTCTGTGCTTGTCTTGAATTATTGCCTCTTTGTCTCATTTCTCTCAGAGAGAATCTGGCCAAATGACAAACAAGTTGTTATTTATGATTCCATCAGGCAGATCCTCATGAAATCGAGCTCAAGATGGCGAACGGGCTGGTGAAAGGCCACGCGTACTCGGTAACTGCGGTGAAGAAGGTGCGCCTGGGTCACGGGCTGCTGGCCTACTTCAAGAACGAAACCATTCCTCTGATCCGCATGAGGAACCCCTGGGGCAAGACTGAGTGGAATAGAGCCTGGAGTGACAGGTGGGAATTTCTTCTCTCCTATTTCATTTGTTAAAGGTGACACTCCATACAGATTCTTTCAAAGGGCTTCAAAATGTAACGCTCTCTGCCAGTAGATTTTAAAGATTAAAGGTGGTTCGTTGCTCTTTAAATTGAGAGGAAGTGGTCACCTTTTTACACATTTTCTTGGGTATTCTCCACTTCCATCTGCTGTTCAAAACCAATGCCTCATTAGTCCCAAATAATCATATTTTTGAAAAAATATAGTTCGGACCACAGCATGAGCAAGAATTGAGAGCTCTAAGGTGTGCAAACCAACAAACACTCGTACTCTCAAGCTCACTTCGAGGCATGCATGGTGTTTTGAAGAGTGTGTGAGAGACCAACGCAGTCACGCTACAAGAACCACAGCAACAAAAACCCAGAATTCATGCAGCATGAAGATCTGCAGAGCTATCCCAATGTTGGCGGACATTTTCCCCTGACGTGATCCTCATGGTGGGAGGCTCGAATGCTAGGCTAATGTTACGCCGCTGTGTTCCAGGTTAAAAGTCACATAAACTAGAGAATCTAACAATTTGTTATCATTTGACTGCGTATTGATTGATCAGCAGCTGAAAAGAGGATTGTGACACTTTTTTTTAAGGCAAAAGTACGTGTGGTAATCCATTAGCATTAGCTAACGTTAGCGTTCAACCTATTCCTGGCTAACATTACCGTTTGGTCACATCCAGTGCATTTCACCTCCAGGATATGATATTACTGATATTTTAGATGCATTTATTTTTTCCTTTACAATCGTCAGGTAACAATCACGTAACACTGTTGAACCGTGATGTTGGCTAGGTACTGTTTGAATGCTATCGTTAACTGTTCTCTAACGGAAGCCAGTGGGTTATCAAATATGACCCAATGTCCCTCCGAATCTTCGCCATTCATTGTCTTCTTAGTTGCTTTTGAATCAAAGATTAACATCCGACAATTTATCAGGTTCTCTACGTTTCCTCCACTTTCAACCTGATGTCAGAGGAAAATGGCCGCCGTGTGAACATAGTCTATTAAGGCCAGTTTTTCAAAGACCACAGAAAACACATTAAGGAACAACAACGTTTATTAACCAACTCGAACAACTATGATAGAATGCAATTCGGATTTACTTGAGTCTGGAGTCTATTCTTACTGAGACTATCCATATGTGTTATATGTCTTTTGTCACATATTATGTGTTGTTGTTAATCGACTCTGGGATGAGAAAAGCTGCTACATTAGTGGCAGTTATTTGGATCCAGTTAAGGAATAAATATGACAGTAATTTGCCATATTTTGGAGGAAATGATCATGACTCTGTGGAGCATGTGAGGTAACAGCAGAGAAGTCGATAATGCTTCAAGTTGGCTTTTAAATCCAATGTAATGTACATATGACTTTTAAAGCCACATTTTAGGAATGATTTATTTGTACCTAGCACTAACTCAGAAGTGTGTTAACAATCTTCTTTTGCCTTGTTTGCTGGTCATCAGCTCCGAAGAATGGTCAAAGGTCGGAGACACCGAGCGGGGCAACCTCGGCATCACAGTAGAAGATGACGGGGAGTTCTGGTGAGTTTCTCTGGTTACAACAACCCACCTGTGGAGTTTACCTCCTCTTTCAGCGTTTAATGATGCATCTTCCGTTCACATCCACAGGATGTCATTCACAGACTGGTGCCAGTGCTTCACAGACGCAGATGTTTGCCGTCTCATCAACACCTCGCTGATCAGTGTTCACAAGACATGGCACGAGGTCGTGCACTTCGGGAGCTGGACCAAAAACGCAGAGCCGCTGTTGAACCGCTGCGGTGGCTGTTCCAACCACAAGCGGACATTCCTGCAGAACCCACATGTACTGAACACTCTGGATGGACTCTTTCGTCACATGATACACATTTATCTCTATATACATTCACTTCTTCTCATCTTCTTTTACAGTACTTGTTCGATGTTACAAAGGAGGTTGATGAGGTCCTCATCTCCTTGCAACAAAAAGACATTAGGATCCAAAAAAAAATTGGTAGAGGAGATAATCTAAGCATTGGCTTTGGTGTTTTCAAGGTAAAGTATATTATCACACTTTCATCCATTCATTATTATGAAACACTGCACAAAGATCGAGGCGAGCTTGACTAAAGATGAGTTCACCACAGAGGAAATGATGTTAGTCCGGGATGAGGACGTCAGTCAGAGGTCAGTTAGTTTTGGGGGAGAACAGGGTCATTCCATCACATGTTGGCTCATTCTGGATGAAGACTTTGGCTTTGTTTGACTTTTCCACTCATTTGTTGAGCAGCTGTTGGATGCTTGTAGTGACAGGCAGACATTACTAAATAGGGTTATCAGAAACAAAACAGATAATTTCATCAAGAAACTAAATCATACATGATAAAAAAAAAACCGAAAAAAAAACCACATACTTTCACAGAATGCGAAGTGCAGCCAAACACATTTAGACACAGTTCTTTTTTAACTCCCAGAAAGGCGAGAAGAGTTCAGACGTGTGTCTTCTGGTACCGTGTTCCTGCTGCTGTTAGACTCTGATGCTTTAGGGTCGAACGTGGTGGCTGCTGGAGATAAAGAGAGCCGTGCCTTTTGCATTCCTGCTGCGTTAGAATATAATGTGCATATTGTTTAGCATGTGAAAGCCAAATTTCACAAAAAAAGCTAGAAAAAATAAATGAAAGAAAAGTGAAATACCGTATGAGTTTTGCAGTAGAGATGATTGTGCCTAGAACAGAGGTTTTCACGTGACAGGGTGGTCTCCCCAGAGGGCTCCAGACTGTTTCTGTGGCCACTCACTTGGCATGGAAATGCCTTCATGTCTGTGATTTGGTTAAAGAGCTGCAGCAGTTTTGGGAAATGTGACTGTTTCTCCCACTTTCCCAGAGTCTGAAACTAATAAACACCCGAGGAAAGACCCCTTTTTTTCATATATTTGGTGCAGTCTGAAGTTATGTCTGACAACACCAGCTTGGCTCAGTTGTTTAGTGTCTCGAATAACATAATCACGATCCCATAGGCATCCAGGAGTTGAGCGAAACTAAGCAAGTAAACAACAGGGGTTGAGCGGCGGCCCGCAGTCTCAGACTTTAATAACCATCCTCATCTAGCGCATGTATAGACTAACAAACCAGTTAACTCAGTAATGCATCTCAGTAAAGTTCTCAACTGGATTGTAAAGTCAACACAGTCCTCTCCTGCAGCTGGAAAAACTTGCCCAACTAGATTTTATCCGACCGGCTGCGATTAGATTGCCACATTCAGATGACAAATGAGGTAACCGTACATACATGGCAAAGCTGACGTCACATTTCCCGCAATGTGATTAACTTGTCAGAGATCTAAGTTTAAACACACACACGTGCCGGCACACACAAACACACTATTCACTCTTATCGTGCTGACAGAAGGGCTGCCAAAGCGGCAAGGCTCTGGACACCAATAAATGTTAGGGCCACGAGGAGCAGGTGATTAAAAAAAGCAACAATGTGCACACTGATGAGCTGCAGTGACGGATCCTCCATCTGACGGACTGCAGACCCACCCTCTGCACTCTACATTTTCCTGTTTGTTAAGTATGTCAGTGGGCATCACAGGAGCTCAGTGATAGCCTGAGTTTTCAGTACTTACTATGCTAACCTGAGGCTCTTTGTGCTCCAACAAGAACAATATGCGGTGTGATCCAGGGGCCGGTCCGACAGGATTTCTTTGTTGTTTAACTGACACACAGGTCATCTCACCAGTGCAAGGATTACATTAGTCCGTGCTGTCAATAACACTGTAATACAATAAACACACAGTCATGTTAAATTCAAGTTCTATTCACGATTCTGCCACAAGGAGGCAGAAGAACGTGTGTATTACCTATTATT
Organism: Sparus aurata; assembly: GCF_900880675.1. Lineage (NCBI taxonomy): Eukaryota > Metazoa > Chordata > Actinopteri > Spariformes > Sparidae > Sparus > Sparus aurata. The sequence goes on from NC_044199.1 coordinate 9,822,676, forward strand.
TACAGGTTTAACCTAAACTACTCTGATACATGTGGACTAGCATCATGTCCAGTTGCTGATCATATTCAGGTTGTCACGTTAGAAACCTGGTTGTTCACATCCCTGTTTACGTGGTTCCCACAGCATCCAGGTTTGCGGCCGTCTGTGTTGAGCTGTGTCTTCGATCCGATTCAGAATTTTTACATCGGCCCCTTTTAGCTCTCACACTGAAATAACATCAAAACGTTAAAGGACAAGTTCACCCAAAGGTTAAAATTCATTCACTACCTACTCAGCCTCAAGCTGATGGAAAGTCTGGCGAAGTTTCGTACTCTGCAAAACTTTTCTGGAGATTTAATAGCAAAACAGTGCTGCAGAGTTCTCCCCGACCAACAGATTACAACAAGAATCCTGCATCTAGTCAGAAACCCACCCTATACACAAATTATATTATCATGGACTACATTTTAAAAGTCTATTCAAGCAATTTCCCTCATGTTGTCATGCAGTTTATTCCGTCTTTGACAAACTGTGCCACTGTGTTCGGTGCCAACAAACAATGCTCATAGACCTGGATCCGGTAAATGCCACAGCATCCTGGATAGTAACCAGTAACTAGGATAAGGTCTTATGCAGGTTTCGGAAACAAGGATTACTGTTTACATGTGCAAAGACATAACCTGGATATGAGTGTACATGTTGATGCACTCAGTGTTAAAATCACTCGCCAGGCTGTACACCTGTGATGAGTAAAGCCAGTGATCTATTTCCATTTTAACAAAGCCCAAATGCTTTTTTTTCATTCCCAGGTGGAACTGAACAGGAAGTATCGGCTGCACGACATCCTGACCCAACAGTGCGTGGCCACGTCCACCTACATCAACGCCCGCACAGTGTTCATGAGGGTCACGCTCTCGCAGGGCCGCTACGTCATCATCCCCACCACCTTCGAGCCTCTGACGCTGGGGGATTACATGCTCCGGGTTTTCACAGACGTGGACTCGGACTGCAGGTACGGCTGTGGTGGAGGTGTGATGTCGAGCCAGTAATGAGGGCTGTCAGACAGAAGTGTAAACGTTCACATATCATACAATTATCGGGTCTTGGGAGACGCTGCGGGGAAATCGAGAACACAGCTGTTCTCTGGCTTTTTCGTTTCAGACACTGGTTTATGGAAAATATCCAAGAAAAGCAAATGAGCGTTTTTGGGGGAACTGAGACTATAAAACTATGTTCGTATTAAATCTCCTCTTGGCCAAAGATTTTTGTTTTGCCAGATTTAGAGGCGGGCCTTGTTGGCAGACCCTAAACACAGACCCAAATCATGTTTGCTCACATACAGGTCATCAAAGCTGGCCGGCTCAACTGCTGTTGTGTTAATGAAACATAATGTCTTCCATCTTGCTGATAACGAGATGTAGGACAGAGTACCAAGAAAGAGGAAGTCCATTTTTTTCTCCCAGCCCTTTAAACTCTCACGTACTCTCACAGGGAGTTGACGGAGGATAAACCACGAGTAAGATGCTGGAGTTCATTCCTCGGATACCCACAAGCTGTGAGTCACGTCTATGTCCATGAAGCCGAGGGGCTGCAGAACCAGGACAGCTCAGGAGGTCAGAGTCCGCTCCAAACCTGCTAATCGCTGTGATCAGCCTGTGGTCCAATACGATCGTTTGCTGAGGTGTGTGTCTTTTACATGTTTCCGCGCAGGTGCAGACCCCTATGTGATCATACACTGTGAGGGCCGCTCAGTACGATCCACCATCAAGAAGGACACCTTGAAACCAGAGTTTGCAACCAGCGGCGTCTTCTACAGGAAGAAGCCCAGAAAGCCCATAACCATAGAGGTGAGACGGCAGCTCTCGGGCCCCGATGACTGTAATTCATCTCAGTGAAATATTAATACAAAAGTAACTTGTTAAGCTGCCACTTATATACCTGTTAAAAGCAGATTTTAGTGTTCTCACATAAAAAAAGTACGATTTATGTTGCTTGTGCAGGTTTGTTGGTCATTTTTACAATTTTAAAGCATTCACAGCACCCCTATAATAAAACAAAGTTTGAAAATAGTCATTTAGATGATATTGACATTATATTTTTTAAAAAAAACAAAAACTGAATATAGATTATTAAGAAAACCACTCTTCATCATGTTTTTTTTTAATTCAAAGGAGTCCTATTTTGGACTTTTTTTTAACCTGTTCCTGAAAAGCCTCGTCAGTGTAGTCCCGCTGTTCATTTCCGTGACTTTGTGACATCACACTACCTCACCATAGCACACGTTTGTATAATTAAATGCACATAATTATGATTAACACAGCTGCTCCGGTGCAGGGTCAAGCTTGTGTGAGCTGACCAATCAGAGCAGACTGAGGAGCTAAAAAAGAGCATTTCGCTGGCAGAGAGGGCAAACAGAGCTGCAGCACTGGACACTATGAGAACACGGATGGGTTTTTTGAGCATTAAAACCTATAAATATATTCTAGTAGTTACCCAACATAAAACTATGAACCTGAAAATGAGCATTATAAATATATTCCGTACCTTTGGTAACCGACAATAAGATGAACAGACTGAGCTTAATGGACTAGAAAAGCTGCAGCATGTAAAACTGACTGCTCTTCCTCAGGTGTGGAACAGCAACGCGGTGAAGGACGAGTTCATGGGCCAGGTGGTGCTGTCCGGGTCGGTGAAGGACCCGTCTTCCCCTCAGAGGCTCCAGCTGAGGAAACGGGGACGGCAGCAGGCGGATGAGATGCCCGGCTTCATCAGTCTGAGGATCTGCACTTCCACTCAGCTGACCGCCATCTGATCACGTCGGTGACCTGAGAGAGAGAGAGATGAGGCTTTTTTCACTCCTGAACTATACGGTGAGACTGACGGGAGAGGTGGCATCAATCAAAGCACCGACACCGACACCAACACCACCGCTGGATGTGAACCATGCTTGAGGACATTATTTACATTACATTTACATTATTGATTGCATGTTGGTGAATTATTTTTAATGTTGAGAGGTGAGCAGGGCACTATTGGACGGACTGAATGTCATTTCTTTTTTTAAATCAAGATGTTTAAACTTTTTACTTTTTTACAATTTAAATCATATTGACGTTTTGCAAGTTGCTTGTAAAGATATCTGATGTGACACTACAAACACTGTGAGGGATGTGATGGCGGTAATTTGTCATTCGAGTCTTACCGTACGTCTCCTTAATGCATGTACGACACATACATCATGTATCATCTATTTCTTTTATGCATGTTCTGTTCCTCTTATCGATCAGTTCAGATCATCATGTTTTATTCTCATCACAGTCGCCAGAATAAAATGTCTGCAAACTACACATATATTTTCAACATTGGTCCCGAACCTGGGACCAATGTTGGAGATGGCGTTTCAACAACTGTACTCATGTAACCACTAGAAATTTGAACTAGACATCGGGGAGTTTCCAACAGTATTGCATGACGTACTTAAAAGTCATACTTAGGTAAAAAAAATAAAAATAAAGATGTTGTGTTAAAATATTACTTGAGCAAACGTAAAAGTCACCCAAATGAATATTATGTGAGTAAAATTTTAAAGTATCAAATATTAACTGTACTTATCAAAAGTAAAAATAAAGATTTATACACATATTCTATGGCACTGATTATTCGCCTGTTATCAATTATCAGATCTGACATTCTGCATTTTTCTGATGATCAGAAACAGTGTTGTTTAATCAGCTTGTTGGCAAAATACATTATTCTAAAAAAGTGCTACTTTAGCTCTGACAGAACATGTAATCTGCAAGCAGCACCTACTAACTAAGGTAGTCATATAACTGTAGTGGAGTACAAGTACAATATCTGTCCCCAAAATGTAGTGGAGGAGGTATAAAGTAGAGGGAAATGGAAATACTCAAGTAAAATACCCCAAAATTGCACTGGAAGCACAATATGTAATTAAATGTACATTCCACCATTGACTTCAAGCCGATCAGGTGTTTTTAAGCCAAAATGTGATCTTGTCATTAAACCTAAAGAAACGTACATTTCAACATATCCTTGGTTTGCAGAAAAGTACATTACCAACATTTATTTTGGCAATGAAGTTTGACTTGAACGGCACAAACATCTCAAATGAAATTCAACCGTAGAACCATAAAAACCTTACAGGCATGGCAACAACTTTGGTTTTCTTCCTCTTTTTATTTCAGTCCAGTTCCCAAACTGCAATATTTAGATTTTTTTTACACTCAAGACACAGCCATGCACAATTCAAAGTTCAAAAAGTCTATTGCTTCAACCACAATTAAAAATAGTTTATCCAAAACCTCATTTCCCCGTCGCTCGTTTGTCCATTTTCAAAGATAGGGAAAGGCCTGCTGAGGTATGCCAGATGGATCAGCAGTTTTTACAAAGCTAGACAATAATAAGAGTAATAATAATAATAATAATGATAATAATAATAATTTAAAAAGTAACATTTTTTGTCTTTGTTCCATTCTCTTGATACACATTAATAGAGGAATTTTCACACCACGTGTACAGGTTTACACATTCAGAAGATAGGAATGTACAGGAGCAACCACAGAAAAGGGGCACGTCAGCGGTGTCTCTTGTCCCGAACAGAAATTCACCTTTTTTGTGCTCATAGTTCCGACCTGTACATGAGACAGAGGCCAAACGTCCAAGGGAGGCCGGCGGAGCTTCCTGACAAGGCCACCCACACCTACCGCACGCACACATACATGTACTAACACTCAGCAGTGGTACTCGGGACAGACTGTGTGGGCCCGCACACAGAGTGCTGCATCCAAAACCGGCTCTCTGTCCAGATGGAGTGTCCGACAAAGCCCCTCAAAAAACAGCAGAGCTGGATCCAGGAGTGCGGAGACGGCGTGTGTGTGTGTTTGCTTTATCTCTTTTCTTTTTTTTTTTGATTCCCCAGGGTGCAAAACATTTATTGATACATAGAGCAACCTGAATATTGTCATTTTAAGTTACATAATTCTGAAAAAAAAAGGGGGGGGGGGTTGTCCCACCATATTTACATACATACATACATATCCTAACAATCTTAACCTATTTGAAGATGAGATACAGTGTATAGTTTGTTTTACATGCATGAATTCTGTTGCGTCCTCCGGTCTAACGTCACTCCTTCATCTTCTGTAAATTTGCTGTACAATGGAGGTACAATATGACTAAGCAGCTACCCTGCACCTCAGAGTCAAGGTGGACAACACGAGTGAGGCATCTTCTAGTGCAGATTGAGGTAGCCCCCTAACACACACACAGACACACACACAGACACACACACACACACACACTCGCTCGCACGCGGAGGGATGCTACACGGGAAATTGCCAGACGAAGCTACCAAACACTGACACCTCTGTACAGGAGTTTAAACGCTAACCAGGTGGAGTATGGAGGGAATGTCAGCGAACAAAGTGAACTCCTTACTGCGGATTCCGTTTCCAGTGCTCATCGCCGGAACAAGGTACAATCATAAAAAAAAATGGCACTCAGCGCTTCGCTCAGTGGATAACATTCCCCCTCTTTTAATCTGCCACACGTTTCAAAGACACCACCACAAGACGTATGGAAAATAAAACGGTTTGAAGACAGAAAGGACACTGAAACATGAACGAGCAGCATTTTCAACACCAAAGGAGAGGACAGGGAGGGGTGCAGGTGGGCGAGGAGGAAGCTCGGTTGCCCGGTGTCGTGGTAGATGTGAATGTTTTATGTTCAGTCTGAACAGGAAGGTCTTTTGGTTGGCATCTAATCCAAATTCACATCGTCACAGTCACATAATGTGCTCAGCAAAGCGATCCTTCTTTAGTCGGCATTATACATTTCTCGTCAGACTTTAAAGTTCAGATGTCTCTCCGTTCGTTGGGGAAATGATGCCAAGTCACCACAATGAATTCTGGATATTTTACGTTTGCATGTTTTTCTTTCTATTTCATACGTAAAGGTGCAATATGTAAGAAACTGGCCACCTCTTGAATTCATTCTCCAAACAAATAAGAGGCAGCATGTTACCAGAGTAACCACTCAGTTACCAGTGCTGTTAGCAGTCCGGACTGGGAGTGGGGGTGGTTTTATGAGAAAAGCAGAGGCTGGGGTTAGCTGCTCAGCATGCTAACTAACAGCAGATATCTCTGATAACTGATATCTCTAATACAATATGCAGACTGTTATTGTTTCTTCACACTCTGTTGATAATCTTAGTTCACTCGAAGTTCTTACGTACTGCACCTTTCATTGTCTGATGTAATAAAAAGAAGAGAATGGCCGTTGGAGATGGAGAACTAAACAATAGATGTTAAATTGACCAAATTCTGATTCATTTACAACATGAAAATGAAAAAAAACAAACAGATGTCAGCACCAAATGTTGATTTATCATCACAAACATATCAACCCCAATAACTTAATATGTTACACCTTCCTACATAATATCTAAAATGTACACGTTTACAAGTAAAGTCACTATTATTTTAAGATGCTGTTAAATTTGAACTTCAATGCGGGCAAAGTGTGCACCGACGGTATTCCGATACATCAAATGTTTATAATGTTAAAGCTGATAATATGTGGCCAATTCTAGAGAGAAAAATCAGCGAATGAACCGCTGCTAACCTGAACGTCAGCGACTGTCACACCTGTCACACGAGACCCGTATCTCTTCACCGATATGAAGCGGATTAGCGACGGATGTTTAAAGCTGGCATAGGTCGTGTGAAATCTTTCTCGACTGTCTCCCCCGTAGCTGCACCCCTGCACACATTCACACACCCACACACACACACACACACACAAATATGCCACCTCGAGGTGTGACAATCTGCAGAGGAGTAGCAGTGTTTCTCCACAGAGCCATAGTCATGCAGGCAAAGGTTGGGTCCCAGAGTCACTCTCTCACATCAGCTGGTCACTGCGGGTGCAAGTGTGGCCTGATTGTGCTCCACGGAGGGACTAGGAGAGGTAAAACTAACCCTACAGGTCTGGACAGGGAAGGATTCACAGGCTCTTTAGTTTTTGTCAGTTTCTCCTCCTCGGGTTTCTTCTTGAATATGAGCACGTTTTCTCTTCCGTTTTTGTTTTTCTCCGTTTGGGTTAGCGACTGCTGCCAAACAAGACATATGACACAAAGAGATGTGCACAGTTTGTACACACACAGGCACACGCACGCAGACACACGCACTCACACACACTTGTGATGGACTGCTCTACATGTACAGAGTGCTGGAGAAGTAAACGAGGAGGCAAAGGTCTGTTCAGCAGCATTGGGCCGAGAGGCTGCAAGGCCAGATGTCCGTCCTACATATGAGGCCTGGGGGTCTTTTGTCCTTGTGCTGTCACTGTTAGTCACACAAACCCCCCCTCCTTGTGCTGTCGCCGTCACGTCACCCACCAGCCCATACACCCAAGCCCCTGCCCCCATGAACGCACACATCACAGGCAGGGCTCCAGCCTCGGGTGGGGACACCTAGGGCACACCCTAGCGACTGCTGTTCTTTATGGCTTCCTTCGCAGCTACAATCAGAGGCGTCAGGCTGGATAGAGGCTTCGCCAGCTTGAGGAAGGAATGCTGCAGAGGACAGGAAGGATGGAAAGAAATTAGATATTGAGCCAAAGAGAGATCAAATTCTAAATTCTTCTCTTTAAGTGATGATTTGGTGACAACTCAAGGACGTGAAGAAGCAGGGGTCTCATGACAGACACTGCCCAAGTCTGAAATCCGTTTTTATCTCAGTTTGGGATGACATTTAGGATTTCTCTTACTTTAGAAAAATATTTCCGTACTGCATTTAGGAAAAAAATCTTATCAAGGAAAAAGATATTAGGCTACAGGACCATCCTAATTGAATCATTTCGTAAGTTCCTTAGGATAGAACAGATTCAGCCCAAAAATGGCAAACAGTTCTACCTGGAGCAGCTCCTTGGCAGAGCCTCTGCGGTCCACATCCATCTCCAGGCAGCGGTTGAGGAAGTCTCTGAACACAGATGACAGCCTCTCTGGGTTTTGCAGCTCTGGAGTTCCGTTGGTAGCTATCAGGTACAGCGCCTGGAAATATGGAGAAAACAGAACCACCGCATGAGGGCACCACAAAAATCTGCCTGCATACCGTACGACCACTAGCGTGTTAACATCATGAGTCGTGTGTCCTGGCTGCACTTCCTGTCTTACCCTGAGCGGATTCTCATTCAGGTAGGGCGGCTCTCCCTCCACCATCTCTATCGCCATGATTCCCAGAGACCAGATATCCACTTTCGGGCCATAAGCCTTCCGGGTCACCACCTCTGGTGCCATCCAGTAGGGCGTTCCCACCATCGTGCTGCGCTTGTTCTGCTCTGGAGTGATCTGGGCACAGAAGCCAAAGTCGGCTGCAGGGGGAGACGGAGGGACAGAGGAGTGGTGGTACGTTAGAATATGAGTTTGCATTCTGCATTAGTGCATACAACACACATACTCCAGTTACATTTCAGAAGTCTGGTGCTTTTTTTTAATGTAATTCTACCTTATGAAAGATAGGGCAAACTCTAAATGAAGACTTACTGAGCTTGACAGATCCGTCCATACCCAAGAGTATGTTGTCACTCTTTATATCTCTATGGATCACCTGGTTGGAGTGTAGGAAGTCTAGGGCTTGGAGACACTGAGGAGAGAGGGGGAAAAAAGCTTAAAAACATGCCTGATAAACACACATTCATAATAAAAAGGGAAGCCTGTGCTAAACATACATTTGCACAGTCTTTTTCTCTTGGCTGGGCAAAGTGTTAAGGAGACAGACAGTCAAGTCACAGAAGCAGTGGGCGGTGTTGCTGATGTCTAAACTTGGCTTCTTACCTCTCTGCAGACCGCAGCAATCTGGCCCTCGTCCATGCAGGTCTCTGTCACTACATCTGTCAACGAGCCACCGGCCAAGTACTCCATCACCACCCATAGCTCATCTCCTACTAAATAACTAAAAAAGACACAAGACAGAAAAGGAAACATGCCAAATTTATTGTGGTTTTATCTTGACACGCACATCGTTTAGGAGTTTTCACTTCGGTGGTTACTTGAGGTCGCTGCAGACACATGCAGAGAATCAGAACAAATCTTTCTTTTGAGAGGAAATGAATGGCGTAGTTATTCTGCTTTTACAACAGTAGGGGGCAGTAATGCACCTCAGGATGAAGGCTGACTACCATTAAAAGGCAAAAGGAGGAAGAAGAAGGAGCTGAAGAAGAAGAAAAAGGTATCTGGAATGATTTGCTCGGAGGATCCCTCAATGTCATTACGGTAACAACATGCAGCGACCTTGTCCAAGATCTGAACATAAATCAGTCGCTGTTTGCAAATTAACGTCAGAGACGTTGAGACTGCTGCATGAACTCATTTATGTTAGAAACTTGGACCATCTTACAAAAACAAAAAAATGCTTTACATATGCAACACAGTTATAATAACTGTACTGGACGATGAATTGTCCTTTACCAGTCCTTTAGCAGGCAAACATGCCAAACATTTGCTGCTTTCAGCTTCTCAGGCGAGAGGATTTACTGCTTGCCCCTCTGTTTTTTAACAGGAAATGGAATATCTCTAACTCTAACCAATTCGGAGACATCCCCTTGGGCTGTGATTCATCTTGTATATTTACATTCATGTGAGACTGACCTGTCTAGGTAGTTCACTATATTGGAGTTTTTGTTTTCCCTCATCACCAGGATCTCATTGATGATCAGCTCTTTCTTGGGCTGCTGCTGCAGGTTCATCTGCTTGATGGCCACCTGAGAACGAAGAGCAGGTCTGATTAGCGAGGACAAAGAAATGATATACAGCATCCGCATGTTGTTTCATCATCATAGGAATCTGACCTACCTCTTGGCCGGTTGCTATGTCGATGGCCGTGTAAACAGTGCCGGACGCTCTGGTGGAACAAAAGATCATCATCACATTAATGTTGTGACATTAAAGACACTTACAGACATTTCATTTGCCTGAACTCTATCAAATTCACAATTCAACAGGTATGTTTCCAATCAAAAACAAAGGGTGATATCATCTGATTTTTTTTTCTGTATAATGTAAGGTAGCTCTGAAAATTGAAATGTGTTGAAAGGTTTCGAGAGACTTCATATATACTATACAGTATGATCTAGTTATATTTATATATTAAACTGCTGAGGACCAATTTTAAGTTGTGTGTATCATTTAAACCACACACACCTAACAAGCAACCTGAACTCTGAAGGATATATTCAGATCAATTGGGAGAGTTAGCATGTTAGCCCCCACTAAACCTTTTTTTTCCAAGCTTTATTAAGTTTAAGTTATTTTTTGGTTTGTTATAAACACAACGTATGTACAAATCGGTTTATTTTAGTTTTTTTTTTTTTACAGTATGTTAACTGTTTTCACACTAAACGCATTCAAGAGGTGCACTACATCAACAGTAACATGTGGCTTTTTCCTTCTTTACTCCCTCCAAACCTCTTCACCGCTAATATACTTTGCAGAAAAGAAGAAAATATATACCTATGCATATGAATAAAATATAAATACACTTTAACAATTATATAATATAGTGAAATAAGTTCAAAATGTGTTATAAATCATCCTGTCAGTAAGTTCACCAGATCACCATGTTCCTTAAAATGCATAAAAGGTCCTCAGATCTGTTCGTACAAATTCAGTTTACCTTTTTGAGTGTTTATGTAATTTTTAACATAGACATTAATTGAGTAATAGTCTTACTATGTTAGAATATACTAGGTCGTTTTGTTGTCTTTCATTAAAGTCCTATCAGCCCTATGTTTTGGTTGAATGCCAATATAAATACATTTGAATTAATTCTTTCTCGGAGGAAGAATTATAAACCACATAAACTGCCTCGCTGCAAGAAGTTCAAATCTTGTTTTATTCCCATGCGCAGTGTATAAATGTTCCTTGTAGAGGGTCTGGAACATTATCATTGAATTTGTGTGCATAAACCAGCTGAGATAAAGACGTTTTAGCTTGTATGCGCTAATTTTCCCACAGAAACGAAAGTGCTATTAAATTACCTCAGCAGTGATGAACTCAGACGCCGCAGCCACACGGAATTTATGGTTTTACAATCGTCGGTCAAAGGAATGGAATGCAGCCACTCTGTCCCTATTTGGAAGTGTAACTCGCGACACTGAAAACCTTTCTCTCCTTTTTCTCTCGTGGCCAACTACACCTGTGCACTGTCAGAAGCTATGAATAATGAAGCACAGTTCCTGGTCCTAATAAGTTACAGATAACCCAGCAGAGAGTAAATAGACTGTTATCTGCTGATCAAGATAGGAGCTTCCTGATCAAATATGGAAATAGTGAGCATGAGCGGATAACAACAACCACACAGTTTTTATCTGCTCAGATGTGAAGAGGGGAGAGTGACAGTAACAGCGGCAGCGGGGAGAGAGGGAGATGGCTGAGCTAATCTAGCCCAAGGCCGTTTCAGGATACAGTTCTCATTTCCTCTCTACTTAGTTTTTCTCCCAGCCCTTCAACCTGACCCTCCCTCTGCCTCTGTCTCACTGAAGTGGTCACCGCAGCTCCATCTCCCTCCTGGTGAGAGTGACTGCTCTTGAAATTGCTCCATTTCAATAACCGCGATGACTTGTTTCATGGACTTACCCTTGTCCTATTTTCTCGAAGCGCGTGTACTTCTTTTTGGGATCCCCCACGCTCACGATACTCCCTGAGTCGGAGAGAAAGCAGATATATAATGAGTAAGCTTGTGTGGGCGCGAACAGCCATGGCGGCCTTTTCGCACAAACACACAAATACACAGGAATCGTCGCTGAAATAGAAAAGCCAGAGAGGGTCTGGGCTTTCTATTCCAGACGTAGCGTGCCATGGAGTACTATAGCTCCACTTTTCGATGCACTCTGATAATTTGGACTGGTGTAGTGAAGGCAACAAAGTACGTCTGCATCCAAATTTGATTAGATTAATGCTCCCTGTTCCTCTGCATATTATTTTGTGCACTAGAAGTGATATGCCGAACACAGTCGCTGGAAACCAAATATTCCAGTCCTGTCCTCTGAATCACCACCACACAGGGAATTATTCGACATGTCCTCAGTATTGTTTCTGGGAGTGTGTGGATTCTGATGTCAGGAGGACTTTACATTCAACAATTCTGGATGATTATGATGTTCTTTAAAGACTCCAAAGCTATAAATGTAAATCACAGTTATAAGAAGTCATGAATATCCAGAATGCTTTATAATATGATCATAACTAAGTATTACAGTGATGTCTATAATGCATTATAAACATTAGTGCAACGGATTACTCTGACTTTACAACAAACGTGTTTTGGCCTGCTCTTGCATTGACTCTATCCAATCTAATCACTTATAGTCATTTATAACCAGCCTTATGTTTATTAAGTATTATATCTACCTATACCCTCAGGACATTCCTTACTTTATTTAAGGCCCCCAGTGGCCACACTTAAAGTAACTTTTAATCACATTATGATGCATTGTGATAGTGATTATGATGTGTAACAACTATAAAAACTTGAATAACAATGATCTTTGCAAAAATAGTCATTATTAAATACTTTATAATTTGATATAACTATTGTTATAATGCATTCTGGATATATACAATTGCTTATAACAATGATTATACAACAGTTCAGGTCATCATTTACTAAGATTTATTTTCAGCTAGTTAAAAATTGCTGTAGGACCCTCAGTCTTTATGAAACTCTGCCCCTATACATGTAAAAAATTATGCACAGACACATACTGAGTCTCTCCAGAATCTCCTCATCCGTCATTTTGGACTTCTTCCTCTGGCGGTCAGTGTGCCGGTACATTGTGTTGGACGTGTTCTCCGGCTGGACCTGCGATTCTGGAGGAGTCAGCACTTCTTTCACAGGGGTGGGAGGCTTTGGTGGGTCCATGACGGAGCGCGTGTAGATCTGCGGGGAGGAAGAAGAGTCAAAGACATGCGGAGAGGACTACAATCGCAACAGAACCATTTCACCAGTCGCGCCGCGTGAACTCACAGATTTGGTGTGCTCTGGCCGAGGCGCGATGACTGGCGGCAGTTCGTCGTCATCGTCCTCCTCCTCCTCCTCCTCCTCCTCTTCTTCCTCTTCCTCGTCCTCCTCTTCTGACACAGGTGGAGCGATCGGGGGCTCTGACGATGATGTTTTGGCAGCCTGCGGGGTAAAAGTGTAAGTGAGCGCGGATGCACGAGCCATGTAGCAGCACGGAATGGATGCGTGTTCAGATCCTCAAATCTTTCCCCAATTAAACAAAAATTTGTATCATTATTATTTTTTTTCTTTGATTATTTGTGACCGCAGTGAACGTTCTGAAGACCCCTAAACCAGCCATGTGCACAGTTTGAGTTCTGGCCAGCGGAGTTTCAAATTAACTAAAAAAAAAAATACAAGTATAATTGCATAAAACAGATAAGAGATTCAGAACATATCATCGAAAAACATTATTCAGAAGTGGTGAGAAGAATGAGCGAACATCATAAACGGAAGTACAGTAAAAGGTCCAGTGTGTTGGATTTAGGGGGCTCTATTGGTAGAAATGTAATCACATCAAGCTTAGTATCGTGTGCTTGTTACCCTAGAATGAGGCTACAGATGTAGTTGGTCATGGAAGTATAATTTGATTGGAAACAGCGTACCAAGTGGGGTGCTGTTACTTCCTCTATAAAGCTGCACAATGGTGCACGGAACCAAAAGAGATTGATGTCCAGATATAAAATGACCCTGATTTTCTGCACAGCTTCTGCATTGTGGGGCCCACAGAATGCGCACACAGGGGACTGCTACCTGCCGAGCCGGCCAACTTTCTGGCTTAGCCCTCGGCAGACTTGAGTGGGGCCAGTACGATCATTGTGCAGCTGTTGTTTCTGAATGTTATTCAACCAAATGGAACAAGTCCTGATAGTAAAATATGGTCAAATTAAAATCATGTGTCCACCACATTACAACTGCTTCTATCACAATGTAAGCTTGGGGAAAAGTCTTTTTGGCTCCTGTGCATCACCTGACATTGTAATTAAACAGTTTGGCCTCTAGGAGCTAGGAGCAGGCATTCCTTTTTTTTCATTGGTCCGCCATGTTGGACCGCCATGTTTCTACAGTATCCCAGAATGGACAAATCAAACATTGGCTCCAGAGAGGCCCTCTCATGTTTTTTCTGATTTCAGCAGCCGATGTAATGTTGGAGATGAGGGGCGTTGAACTTTAATGCCACTAAATCCTACACACTGGACCTTTAAATCTGTTGTGATGCTCTACCCTGTAACAGTATAGCTGACATTTTGTGTAAAAAAAAAAATCAATCAATCAAAGAAATTAATGGGTTAAATTGTGTAGAGCAGTTCTGTTAATAGCGGAGCGAAGTAGTATGAGTCCAGTGAGAGCTATACAGACCTTTGTTAAAACAGTGAGGTGCCATTCAGTGCAGGTTTTTGGGTAAGAAATTGTTCCATATTTAACTGTAGGAGAAAACATGCTGCCACACTGCAGTGATGTGCAATATTGCGATGAACTGTAAGGTAGACATCCTCCTGATGGGGAAGATACCTTTTAACAAGTATGATTAATAAGCCTCAGGCATATTTATTATGCCTGATGCTAAGCCTTTCTTTCCCCCCCCATCCAACACTCTGCTAGCCTTGGATCATCTTCCTCTTATGGAATGGAAACATTTCATCCATTTCCAGTCCCGTCATGCATAAATGAAGCGGTGCAGCTTAGTTCTAGTGATTAAAGGGAAAGGGTCTGGCTGAAGGAAAGTCCCAGTCCTTCATTCAGTCGTACTGGGCCTCTGACCTGCTCCAAGGAGGGCTGGGCCAAGACTGCAGTGCAGAAATGAGTGTCTCGCTCACTGTAAGCAGTGCCATGTGTTTTGTTTTTTTTTCTTACAGAGCCATGCGGTAATGTCTTCAATGGTGATGAAGTTACAGGCACATTATTGGCAATGTGGATCTAATTGTAAGGAATATGAGCTCATACATGCAGCTTGACAATCATCACAACCCTCTGTGGCATGCGCCCCTGCCCTGCCATTTCAGAGACGTTCTATTTGAAAGAAGATAAGAGGTGCTCTTGTGGAAGATAATAAAAAAAAAAAACATCTATAACATTGTAAAGGAAGAGATCCAATCATATTCCCCCCCCCCCCCCCCCCCCCCCCCCCCGGGGATTACAATACAGAGAGTGATGATGCGTCTAAAATCAAATACCTGTACGCATTTTGCATGAGCTGGTTGGCAGAATCATAATTAAGAGACCAGATTTGGCTTCAGAGCCAATGCAGAGATACATCATGTGGAAAGTAATATGGAGGAGTTACCTTGTCAAATAATGCGCTGCAGGTTCTAAGGCTGACAGGAGGCCCAGATGACAGCAGTCGGTTCTGAATGTGAAGGTTGAGAATGGGAGGATTTACTCAAAACAAACCCACACAATGTTTAAGAGTAAGTGGAGTTCAGGGGAAGGGGGGGGGGAGGGCAGGGGTACGCTACTGAGGGATGGACGTTAGGTCCATAAATTGTCCTCATAACACCCAGCAAGAGCGGGGGACATGATAGAGAGTAATCATGCCAACTGAGGACTGTCCTCGCCCGAGCCTGGAAAACATATTCCTCTCCACCTCACGAATTCTCTTCAGATTTTCTTGTATAAAATGTTATTTGAATCACCTTTTATTTGGATGCAACAACATAGACTTTAACTTCCATTTGTGTCCAATGTTGATTGATGCCTGATTTAAAAATTTAAAAAGATGCAATCCAATAAACTGCGAGATTACACCTAATTTATTGTCACGTGTTGTCGTAGAATACACAAAAGCACACACATACAGACAGACTTGTTAAAATGTGTAAGATGTGTTTTTTCTGAAGCCTTTTTTTTTTTTTTTTCAAAAGTGAGAAGACAAGAAGTTAGAAACCTGACATCATTGAGTTCACACTTGACAGTTTTCAATGTCACCGTGCATTAGCTGGAAGGAAAGTATCGTTAATGAAACAAATGTCGGTGGATTCACTTTGACAGCAAGGTAAACACTGAAACAGATGTGCTAGTTATTAACGCACGATTTCTCGTGATGAAAGCTTGCTGTTTGGAGTTGTGTTGGATACTTGAACATAACAAAATTGGTGTAGATCGAAGAGAATGGTCACTGACTGTCTCTACAACCCCCGATGACAGTAAAGTGGCTGCTCCCGGTCGTCTGTATGGATAAATGGTGTTTCCCAGCATTATTGAACATTTTTCCGTCAAATCAAGAATGAAGATTTGAAGGGAAAATGTAAAGAGTAAAGATTAAAGCTTGTGTGATGAGTTTTATTGAGTTGTAGCCGCGGAAAAGCACACTTTCTCTGACGAACTGTCAATGCTGTTAATGTATTGTAGCTATATGAACTGTGGTCCAGCTGTCTGTGTTGGCTGACAGTCCTGCAGTCTGACACGCTGAAGTTCAATATCCAGGACTTCCTGGTTAGTAGTAAATCTAATGTGAAATTATTAAAGATATGATTTGAGATCGAAAATCAAAATCAAACATCAAAAGATATGATGGCCAAGTTATCAGCCACTCAAGGATGGGTTCACCCAAAAATGACAATTTAGTCATCATCTACTCACACCCCCTCACAAGCTAGGGTGAATGGAGGGTGTAAATAACATCTTTTTTTAAATCAATTTGGGATCTCAGTGGCTTCTAAGGACGTGGAGTATGCCAGACAAGCTATATGGAGCCGTTTTATGCCTGTTTTTGGTTGTTCCCCATCTACTTCAGTTGTTAAGGAGAACGCTGCTACGCTGTTCTGCTGTGAAGCTCCAGAAATGTTTTGTGGACAACAAAACTTCCTCCTACTTTCAATGGGCACAGGGGTGAGTAGACAAATCACTCAATCTTAATTTTGGGATAATTTATCCTTTAAACCAGCAGCAACACCAACAAAAGTGATCCTAGCACACTGCCAGGGTCTTTTTCCCAGGAAAATCTAATCTAATCTTAATTTCTGGTATAAGCGTGTGTCTGTTTCCTGCAAGATAAAGGTCTTCAGTAGATCTATTGTCCGGTAGAGGCGAACACTGACTGCAGTATTTAGCGTATTAGAGTCTACAGCATGCACTGGAAGTAAAGATATTTTCTTTCAGAGGTCCCAAATTCAATTACGACTTTTTGGTCTGACCAAAGCTTTGATTAGGATGCGACACAGAGATCTTTCAATGCGACCATCTTTCCATTCGACTAATCATTATGAAAACAGTTCTTTCTCTTCTTTAATCCTTATTGAACGGGACCAGAAAACTGCTCGGTGGATGTGGACTGTAGCAAGTGATAAGAATATAAAGCGGATTGCTCAAGGAAGGCAACACACCAGCTCTCAAATATTTAACTGCATTGCAGGTTTGAAGAAGTTGCTGTTCAAAATAATCTGTCAGAGAGCATCAGGTGGGTCATAGTGGGTTTCAGTGTCACTCTGAAAAAAAGATAGCGTGCTCTGACAGACCAAGCTTTGGCACCTCTCCTGTAGTTCTGCTTGCCTGCGGCCCAATCCTAAAATGAAATCTGTGGCACCGTAGCCAATAGCTGACTCACCTCTGCAGAACGTGGGCCACTGTGACAGTCCAAGGCTGAGATGCTCGCAAATACCTCCACTGGGTTTGCACAACCTTTTAGACACACTGCCACACCCGCTTGCCCTTCACTGGCAAAGAGCTCTTTCAAGCAATAGCCTTGAATTAAGTGATGCTATTGTAGTTCGCCTGGGGCGGCGAATCCCACTGAACAGACTTGGATTCCACTTTTTCACCCGGCTGAGTGTGCACAGGCCAAGGCATTCAAAGCATAGATTACTGTGGTCAAAGCCAGGAATGAGGTCAGCCCAGCAGGAGTCCTTCTAGATGCAGTTGAGCCTCCAGTAAAGCTTGTCTATGGGTATTTCAAAATCTGGTTAAGTCGATTGGAAAAATAAACAATGAGCAGCAGTGGCTCTCACAGCAGTCACAGTTTCTGTGCAGGAGCTGTGAACTGATTGGCGTGTGCGCAAAAATCAGGGCATTATGTCGCAGAGTGAGGGCAGTAAGCCTCCAGAGGAAAACGCACACACTTTGCCCGTGAACGTAGTCGGAGTCTATCCCAGATATTCCCAGATGGAGTTAGAGAGTAAAGTGAGACAGATTTACCGCGGTGCAGTCTGAGAGGTTCAAGACGATCAAATAAAGCCACATAATGCTGTAACTTACCTGTTAGGTAACTGCACTGATACATGTATATAAATCATGAAGAAATGTTTGCCCTCTATATATCACAGTATCTGGTAGCGATATGGCTCAGGGATTGTAGATCAAATATTTTGCTATAATAACCAGGCAGTAGGAGGTCAATATATGCAGTTGAGCAATCTATAACTCCTCCGAGCAAGAAGGGCCATGTTTTTTTAAAGGAGACATATTATGTTGATTTTCAGATTGATCATAGGTTTTACAGGCTTTAGTGTTCAATAAACAAATCAGTTTTCTCATACTGTCAAGTGACGCAGCTCTGTATTCGCCTTCTGTCTGGAACGCTCTGTTTTTGCTCCTGTCTCTTTCAGTCCCGCCTCCTGAATACCAAGTCTACTGTGATTTGCCAGCTCAAACGTGCCTGAGCCAGCACCACTAACAGCAACAGAGTAGCTGTGCTAAATCAATTCTTACGGGCCAAGTAGCTTCTAGGCATGAATTAGGCAAAGATGTAACATGGTGACGTAAGGTGGTGTCACAAAGTCACAGAATTAGAGGCGGGGCTACTGGCGAGGCGTTTCAGGAGCAGTGTTTTCTTTGAGAGAAAGGAGCTTGCAGACTCTTACCTTTTTTTAACTTTCAAGATCTCACAAGAATGTGCACAAGAACCTACTGTATATAAAACATTAAAGAAAAGTATAATAGGTCTCCTTTAAACTCAGTATCAGATAGTTGGGTATTAATAACTGACACATAATTTTGTCAGATTATCATTTTATGAGTTTTCGCATTAACAAATATTCTCAAAAGTCATCAAATGTAGTGTTTAGGCTCAAAAACACCAACCAAGTAAGTTTAGAAGAAGAGGTACTCACCAGAGTGTTTGCTGCAATGTACCCATGTGCTGATTTGTCTGAAAGAGAAAGGAACATTTTTTTAAAGCAGCATATAAAAACATTTTACTTTTCTTTTCTAAATATCATGTTATTGTTTTAACAGTATTTTGTTGTTGCTCACCTCCCGAGGTGAAGCTCATGTACTTCTGGTTGTTGACGGTCTCTTTGGAGTCGTAGAACTTTAAGACGTCCAGTACGGCCTGCGGGTTCTTCTTCTGCTCCAGCTTGGTGATGTTCGAGGTCTGTAGGAGTCGTGCCCACTGCTCTGGGATACCCTGCGCGAAGAGATAAGAGGTCAAATGTTCAAACATTTTAGCTCGAGGGCAGGAGCATGGGTTGTTAATAGTCCTTCAACCAGAACTAGAAACTGCTAAAAAATGTAGATGTGGTGCTTCTGGTGTGGCACGCGGGGGTGGACGAGTGATTGCTAAAGCTGAATGGTCAAGAGTTTAAGACGACGGTCAGCTAAGCGAGCGTATGTGTGTGACTTTAACATAAATCATCTCTTTTGGACTTACTATCTTTAAGTCATTGAAATAACTACATCAAAGTATTGTCCATGATCTCTTCTGAGCATAAAGACTAAAAGACGGTGGGGAAACATTCTAGCCAAACAATCACTTGTTGATTTCACATTTCAGCTTCTGCACGATTCTGCAAAACAAGATTTAACATGGCCAGAATACTTTTCCTACACAGCCGAGCAAGCTGTTTCCTCCTACTTCCAGATCATTTAATGTACATATATGAAAGTGGTAATGTGAACAGTGAATATGTTTATTTCACAATATTTCGAAATATTCCATCAAGGCATTGCCACACTTGTTCAGCATGTTGTAATGTGCATTAATAGACATTAAGCCTTTAACAGAAGCTGACTGCCAATCAACAAAGGGTTTCATTCATGCCGTCTTGTAAACTTGTGGTTATTTTTACACTCAAAGCAACTGTCCGTGGTGAATGGTCTGCTGTTCTGTTGGTGTTATAGGCGTCTTGAATGGGGATCAAGGGGCAAATCAACAGTAATATACTGTATCCTCCCAGAAGAACCATGAAAGACGTGAAATCAAAGTGGTTTTGGTTTAATCTTGTCTTAATGGGGCTCTGTGTGTCACACAGGCGCACAGCTTATCAAACGAACAAGGAACTACAGTATTTGTTACTGATGTCAGGGACCGAGTGCTGTTCATTTGGAAGTCAAATAGACCCGAATACACACAGTGTTACTGAGTATGAGTGGTTTAAAGGGAATGATGATAAGTCTTGGCTTGCTCATTCATTATTTAATGAAGTAATGGATGAGAAAGCCAAAACAAAGATGAATAGACAAGAAATTTAAGGTGCAGCGCATCTTTAAAGATTCATAATACAACACAATGATGCCTCAACACTGACTGGGTCCTCGAAAAAGGAGCTACAAACATCTCTGTGGGATCAAGAACTGATCATTAAACCTTAATAAGCTTTTGATTTGTTGCTGTTGTACTGAACCACTCAAAGGTAAAGAACATTAACAGATAAAATAAAAGAAGAAAGTATCATGTCATCTAGGCAAGAAACGCCGACAGATTCCAGTGCAGGTTGCAGCCGACAGGGGAGATGGAGTGATTGTCATTCAAGTCACTTGCAAAACCAACTTTACGTGGAGGAAAAATTTATTATTCTTTACTCAATCACCTCAGGGAATTGTGATTTTTAGAAACGTGTGCCTGAGACTCTGAGAGTTTTCGAAGCACACCTGTCCCTGTTTATACCCCTGATTGTCAGGTGGAAGAGAAACTCACCGTGAATTCTCCTGTTACAGCATCAAAGCCAACGTGAATGGTGTGTTCAAAGTCTGAGGGTAGGGATATCTCAGGACGTTCCTTCTCCTTCTTCTTGTTCGCTACAAGAGACGAAAACAGAGCCTGATTAGAGCCAGATTTCGAGTGCTTTTATAGACAGGATGATAGTGAATAAAGTGCATCAATGCGGCGCCGAGCGTGAAGGTGACACGCAGGGGAGGGATACTCACTCTTGTCTCCCCCTGGGAAGATGGAGCGCAGGCGGACCTTCTTGTTTTTCTCTTCAGGAGCCATTGGAAGCGGTTTAGAGGCGTGATTTAACAATGAAGAGTCTCTGGAACTACTGTTCATTCTCAAGGGGGGGGGCTGGTGGTTTCTCTTCAATATCAACACTATCAGACATCTTTAGTAGCACTCACAATGTCCTGTGAGAGGGAGGGAGAAAGAGAGGGGTGGAGAGAGAAGGATGGTGGTTAAAAGTCTGGGTGTAGATCACAGGCAGAGCGAGAAGAAATGCATTCTGGACGCAGCTGTGCACGTTCACCTGTGGTGTCTTCAACACCTCACATTCCAAAACCCAAAGATTAAGACAGGAAAAAGCAACTACAATTCATGTGCAAAATTGAATAAATTGTGAATCGTTTTTACTTTTTTTTGCTTGATACAACTTCAACAATCACTTGATTATCAAAGTTGAGTTTTGTCCATGTCGATGTCTAATCGTTTAATTATTTTATCATTTTCAAACAGTTTATTTCTGGTGATTTTTTTTGTAGAATAAAATGATTGTTGGTCAAACCACAGTATTAAGCTTAGTTTTTGCTCAGGTTTACTGACAGAAGCAGAAGAAAACTTGCCTTTTAAACTTGCCAACAGGTTTTGGGGGGTTAATACAGACATGACACACGACTGAATATAGACTCACACACTCTTGATGAGAAGGAAAAGTCGCAAACAAAGACAATAAATTAGTAGGATCGCTTCAGTAATTCAAATAAGTAGCTTAGCTGTACATCTAAACAACTGGAATATACATAAAGCGTAGTCCATTTCACCTTAAAATACACATTTTCTAATCGACTAATTCTTTCAACATCACTACAGTGACACAACTTTGTACCTGTGACTGAACTCTATTTGATAAACATCTGGCATTAAGGAGTTGTGCACAGATAACAGTTATTAGCGCAGAGATGTAAAGTAGGTGTTACAGAGGTTAACGTGAATCTCTTTCCTCGGTGGCTGGTAACATGAGTGTGACAAAATATCTTGATAGACTGGATAGCTGCATTCAGACAGATCTAACACTCAAGAGTGTCTTTTCAGAGTGATGGCCTATTTTAGCGTGAGGAACCCTGTTACAGCGTCACTGGCTGCAGGTCTGTAAAAACTCTCTTGTTTATTTCCTAACAGACTTTAGAGATTATTTATACACAGCTTATAAAACTGTGATCGTAATGTTAAAAAAGATCATCGTATGAATCCTATTCCCTTCCTGTTTGAATGGAGGTTTATTCGGGGGCAGGGTGGAGCCGTGGTGTCCAGTGGGTCTGTTCAGCTGTGAAAAAACGGTAACCAGGAGTTGATTCTAAGAGAAACTGGCAGGGGTAAACGTTCCCATCGCTCATCCACTCATCTCTCATCTACCCACTTCCCCACTACCATCTTAAACTCCTCCACAGCCTCACCCCGAGGCCAAGCCCATCATGTGATGTGCGGCACGACTGTCCCAGAAAAGCGGGCCATTCCAGGCCGCCCCCTCAGTGGAGACCTACATTAACAACAACAAAGACCACTCCTCGGCTCTTAGACGGCGCCCGCTGCCTCTGACAAATGACACATGTGCCTTCCGAGTGGCCTTTACGATTTTATGTAACCGTCTCCTGCATGAGACAGAATCAGGCGTGTTGCACCCTACGCTTTGTTGACTTCCCATAAGAACTGATTATGAGTGAGGGAACTGACTTACATTGATACGATGATAGGAAGCTCTAGTTTAACCAGATATGTGTGCAGTAACAGCATTATTACAGAAGAGCTCTTTGCTTTCCCTTCTGCAGCCTCAAATCCTGTTTCCTTGCGATAAATTCTGGTCAGTAATGTGTAATTTCCTGAGAAACCAATTTGAACAGGACAACCAGAGCGAATATAATCCCACAGTATGTGTTTATTGTCTTTTTAAAGGGGCAAAATGTAGGAATTTCTGTTGAAAATGTTCCAAAATGTTTACATTTACTTTGTCTTTATATCTACCGTACCTCTATTGAGGTTAGCGCACTAACCAGCTAGCCCCTTCCCATTCCGGTCCGAAGTGCTTCTGAGCTCCAAGTTTGGACCACTAGCTGCACGGCTAACTTAGCTAACTAGCAAATGACAACCTCAGTAAGCAACAGTGAGCAGTTACTCTGGTGATATGCTGCCCCATGTTTGTTTGGAGTAAAACTTAGACACGTGGCCAATCCTTACATATTGCTCCTTTCACTACTGCAGAATTACTTTTTAACATTTATGCAGACGTCTGATGAAAACTAAAGCCAGCGCAACCACTAAACACCAGGATTATGAACTGATGGGTACTGTTAGCACGCTCATAACACGTCAATTTAGAGTCCTTCATTTCCTTACCACTACTGGATTAAGTACAAGTTTATGTCAACAATGAACTTGATTAAGTCAGCCTTTTCTTAACTTTATCTCCATAAGCGAGGAACAGTCTCTCATCTAATCTAACAGTTCTTCTTCCTTTGAATAGCATTAAACATTAATGAGTAATTAGGCTGATTCTGATGTTTTATTCATATAAACGAGATGACAAAATATTTGCCAATGCTTTTTTATGTGGAGAAGTCTTTAAGATCAAACACTGATGGAGATAAAAAAGACTGCCAACACAGTCTTGATGTTTCCTTATAAACTGGATTGTGTTTTTTTTTCTGCTCCCCTCTGCTTGCGATGTGATGAGAATAAGAAGATTATTTTTTTTTTCAACTGCACTGTGATCCTTCAAATTAACAAACTTCTCTGTAATCACCGCAGGAAATCGTTTGGTAGACAGATAGCAGCGTTGACTTTGCTGGGCTTTCAATGCCAGAGCTCGCTGTCGATGAATTGTCGTCTGAGCGCCGTGGCAACAAATGGTCGACGACAGTAAAGAATTAAAAATACACTGCGGCTTCTGTCTGATCTAGGTGACACTGATTGTATCTATGAGATCCGACTCAGTTACCCTTACCTCTCAAAACAGGTAATTCCTGACCGATTGGTTAACTGCACAAATAAAGGTTACATGTTGATCCACTTTTCTATCTGCGAATAACCAGACAGCTACAGAGAAACTCTCTGTGATCTTACTAAACTAGTATGTTTTTGATTTATTTTTTGTATTTTGCTGGTATATTTCCAGGATGTACTGGTAGTGGCAGTTTTTCTACCATGCTGGGTGACAACAGCTGCAAACGTGTCCTCTCAGGTTGGACGATAGGCGTGTCACTGACAACAAAACCTACTAAAACTCTTGTTTACAAAGGAATGTCACAATGTTGACATGCGAAAGCAGCACAGGAGACGCTGACAACGTGGCTATCACGACACCTGAGAGGAAAAATGTATCATCAAGGGAGGAGGAGGACGTCAAAACGACTTGAAAAAAAAAACTAACTAAGCAGGGCTCCAGACGAATGAATATTAGGAGCACCAGCAAAATATGTAGGAGCACCACTTAAATGGACATGCAAGGCACACTGCTCTAAAATATGGCGGTTTGGCTTATTAATTCAATTGTCATTAAACTGTGTTCCCTTGGTGAAATATGACAGTCATGATCATGACAATCTAGACTACTGCTTAGTAAAGTGTTTGCAAAAAACAGCTTAAACTCCTGTAAGTCTTGAGTGGCATATATTTGAAAACCAAAAAACGAGTACTGAAAATATAATGTATCCCCCCTTTATCCCCACCTCCCATGATCCCTTGCATGAATTATAGCCGTGTCCTTCGGTTGGTAGGCCGTATCATTAATTAATGAAGCTCTAGGTTAGTACATTTATCTGGTGAATAAATCTAACAATGTTATTATTAATTATCCCAGGCTAACACTTTTGAAGTTTAGAAAGAACCACGTGTTCACCAGTTTTATGATACTTTGTTACTTACACTAGTTCAAAGGAGCACTGGAAGTATCACCCATCATAGTTCCCCTGGTGACCTCCGAAAGAAACTTACCACTGATCATTTAAGCAAGATTTGAGTTTTCCAGATTCACCCCGCTGAAAAACAGAGGCTTCAAAATCCTATTTCAGATTTCATTTAAAATGCCAGTTGCAGCTCATGTTTCCTGGCTACAAGGTCGCGTCCGTTAACAGTTTGTGTCTCATTTCCTGTCTCTGCCTCTTGACCTGTCACTGTCCAATATAGGCAACAAATGCCCAGGAAAAAAATATGCTAGGTTATGTAGCGATGCTATGTAATCAACAAAATCCCCTCAACCAAGTACAACACAAAACAATTTAAACCTTTATCGGCTTTGCCACAAAGACAAGCTAGCTTACCTCACCTGGACTGCTGGCCACAGCACATCCGCACATGCACTGTAACTGATACATCTTCATCAAAAAAGGGTTCAAATCTGACACAGTGTTGCAGATAATCCCACACATACTGTACATCCACCCCGTCTAGACGAAAACACACACATGTGCCTCTGTCCTTGTGGGACTTATGCAGCTGTGGCTGTTAATCCATTACCATAATCTTCTGAACACATTCTACAGTATGTCATGAAGCTTTTATGGGCATGCACAGAACTGGATGTGCACAAGCCAGACCTGACAACAGCGACCGGGATCCAATCAATCAGGTCGCTATCTGGTCAGCAAATACAGAGGAGGAAAATCGATGGCTGCAACATCAAATAATGACGACGTGACAGGAGGTTCCAAACCCTTTAAACACAGAGCGGACGTTTTCTTAGGGTTTATTGGGTGAGTCATACTGTACGCCCCTGCCTCATCGATACTGATGCGACACAGACTACGCTTACATAAAACAGTGGAGGTATAGTGCATGCTCATAAATATGATAATTCCAGTAAAACCTGCCATTGGGAGAGCAGTGTGGATGAATTATGTAGCCGAAAAACACGTCGTACTTTGGCCACTTCTGCATCAGGCAGCAGCGAGGTTGTGAGCCACAACAGCAAACCACAAGCAACCAATTTTATGTATTAGGAATTAACTCATCGCCGCTGTGTGGCTACTCGTCTGATCACCTGACTGACTGGCGGCTGCCGCAGCGGCTCCGCTGCACGGTCAGAGTGCTAAAGATGGCAGTTTCACGGCGGCCCAGACATTACTGATTCTTCACTCACATAAAACACTGACCTATTTACTGCACAGACTGACAGGCAGGCAAGCAGTCAGTGAGCCACTGTCCCTGAAACAAGCAGCTCCTATTCCTGGAACACACATAGGCTAGTCTCTGAACGTGATAAATCAACTCGACGCCTGCCTTTTGCCTGATACTGAACATAGTCTTTCATGAGGCTGAACTCGAGGAGTATCATGATGGCACCGATTCTTGTCAAAATGTTGAACAGCATAAACATGCAGCCGCAACGCTGATGCACGTATGCTAATTTGTCAAAAAATTACACAACCACAACCTTGTTCTGCTCGGCCTGCTTTGGTGGGACTTGACGTTTTGACAGCGATATATGAATGTCTAAAAAAAAACACACACACACACACACAGAGAACCACCACAGACACACCACCTCGACTCAGACATTACTGGGGATGTTTTCACATTTCTCCCCATGAAATATTAATCTATCCACGAAGAGCAGGCATTTTCTCTCCTCTTTCAAACATTAATGCTGAATTTGAATGGCTAACACAGGAAGAGGCTCTAATCTTGAGCCCATGGCGGCCCAGTAATGGCCCCCGCAGTGGGGGGAGGGCTTCATAAGCCCGGCTCCTCATGCCCCTGATTAGGACACGCTCTCTCTGTTTGACTTGGCTTTGGCTTTGGCTGTGCTTCTTTGAAGGATGCTGATTACTTGGATGGGATGGACAGTTAGAGGACATTCAAAGGATAAGGAGGAAGGAGGGGGGACACTCCAGAGCCGCAGTTTTAGCATTGTTATCTTCTTTATCTTGCTGCCGTCTATACAGAACATCTACTAAGATCTATAAACACTGAGTCAGAGAAAGTTGGCTTATTCCAACCAACACAAAGAAAACCTGAAAGACTCAACAAAACCCAGACTCTTCGCCCAGACATAAAGCACCGGAGGCCGACAGCACACAGATGTCGACATGTTACTGCACAAATGCTCCTCTCTCACATGGTCGGCCTCTGAAGGTCACAATTAAACACACAGAGTCACTGTGTAGATGCCATCTCCCTTCAATTTCAAATAAAGGTTGGGGAGGAGGAGGAGGAGGAGGAGTTTGGCGCTGTGGTTGGGACTCTTCCTGAAAGGGACATGAGCAGAATTTATGGTCACAAGATCAAAACTGCATGTGGTCAAACATGCCACAGCATCTGAAAGGAAATCGTCAAATCCAATTCTGGTTTTATCTCTTTCTCTTGCTCAATACAGTTGATATCCAAGAAGATCCATTCTTTCTGCTTCTGTAAATTCCAGTTTCCCTCTGACTGGGCGTCTCAGAGGGCGCATACAGACAGTGACCAACCTCAACTAAACCACAGCATCATGGAAACATAGAATTTAAAAAAATTATTGCCATTGAATTTTAAAAAACATAAATGTGGTCCAGACTTTTGCAGAATCGGTTCAATACCAGCGCTGTTGTCAGGCAGCAGAGCTTGGGTTCTAAGTGTTTCTAAGGTTTCTCTGGCTGCCGTTAGTATGGAGCTCAGTGAGCTCAGTGGCCTTATTAGCTGACGGAAGTCTGAACACTGTCTCTTGGACCAACAGCTGCCAGTTTGATTACAGGGGACACGGTAGACAGAAGACATGGTGGGCGGGGAGTACGCCTCACCTCTTACGGTACAAGGTGTCATTAAGGGACAGCATGGGCTCGGGCTAGCTGGTTAGCTTGTTCATTTCAATAGACATCTATTCAACACAATACACAAACGTTTTTGACATGATATCTGGCCAAAAAACACGTTTCCAATGTCTTGCAGAGAGGTACATGCAAATATTGATATCACTCTTGTATCGGCATTGGTATAAACTAACGCCAGCAGCCGGATAGCCTTAGCTCAGCTTAGCTTACAGTAGCTTGGCACATGATAAAAAGGCTCTGTTGGCTCTGTCCAGTGGTTAACCAAATCTGCAACATTAAACCAGACACTTCCTAAACATTACAATGCAGTAATAATAATTTCTGACATACCAGCTTTTGTCTGTTGAGCCTCCACCTCTGTGGTTTGCCCCCCCCCTTTTTTTTTTTTTACCAGACTCTGTAACTCTACTTTGCATACAGCTGCCAACGTCTGGTTCATGAAAGGGACAAGTCACACCTACCTCATCAGTCTGCCTATAACAGGTTGCAGGTGAGACAGGGGTGTGAGTCTATTCTCAACTCATGAATTAAATCTTATTGAGTTCACTTAAAGTACAAATGTTTCTTTTCTTTTTTTTTACATTTCATCAAGTGTAAAAAGAGCAGCAGTAAACATCTAGAGCAACGATTAATACAAACTCAGTAATATATTAATGAAGCTTCATTACGAATTTGCAACACTGTTTCAGTTGTCGTCGCCTTCGAGTAAGTGTGAAGTCATTTCTTTCGCCGTGTGTTAATTGCTTTTTGCAGCAGGAGAATTTCACTACCAAATAAACATGCCAAAATCAAACTTTTCCTCTCCAACTTCTATTCTTAGCTGAGACACATGCCTTGGGTTAAAAACCGTGAAAATGTTGAGCATGGACATCTTTTAATCATGTTGGTATAAAAGGCTTATACCCGTTCATAATATGCTAACTAGAGCATGATTACACAATATCAAAGGCACATCGCTTTAAATGGCTTATTCACACTGACCTATTACATCCGTCGGAGGTCTGAGGAACTGTCGATTCACATTCGGCTTGCGAAGAGAATTCTTCTACTAAGCCAGAAAATTACAACAAAAACGTTGATTTCTTGAAGCAATTGTGGTGTTATGCAATCCTATTTCACACACAGCACAAGTGCATAAACATCTCTAATCAGTAACCGGTCATCTATTATTAGCCAGCAGCCAGCTGTCTGTGTGGTCGTGTTTTTTTTATGGATTCACAAAAAAAAACCTCTGCTTAGACAAAAAATTACACAGCAGTGAAACTGGGTCACACAGTAGTTTCGTATTGTGGATATAAAGATGAAAGAAAA
The DNA here is from genome assembly GCF_900880675.1 of Sparus aurata. Lineage (NCBI taxonomy): Eukaryota > Metazoa > Chordata > Actinopteri > Spariformes > Sparidae > Sparus > Sparus aurata. The sequence continues at coordinate 9,851,925 of NC_044199.1, forward strand.
ATGAAATCTAGAGAACCAGGCATGGAAGAAGTACTAAGATATGCCACTTAAAGGAACAGTTCACCTAAAAATGAAAATTCAGGCATTATCTACGTATTCACCCCCGTGCTGATGGAAGGCAGGGTGAAGATTCGTAGTCCGCAACACATTTCTGGGGCTTCACAGCAAAACAGCGTTGCAGCAGCGCTCCCCTGAACAACTGAAGTAGATCGGGAACTTGTTTCTAAACATTTAAAAAGCAGCCGAATAAAACATGAAATGCTCAAAACAGCAACTTCGGCGTAATCCAAGGTTCTGGGAGCCCTGAGATCACAAACTGATTTGAAAAAGATGTTATTTACATCCTTGATGTGTGGTCAAGCTCGCGCAGCCACTTCAGACGGGGAGCTGCAGTGAAGAGTTTGGCTTTAAAGAGGATGTAAATAATGTCTTTTCAAATCAATTTGGGATCTGTGGGCTTCCTGAGACTTTGGTTTTGTCAGGCTGTATTTAACGTTTTTTTTGTTTCAGTTGTCCCCATCTGCTTCAGTTAAGTGGGAGAATGCTGCTACGCTGTTTTTCTGTGGGGCTGTGAGTAGATAATGACTGAGTTTTTACTTTCGGGTGAACTGTTCCTTTAAGTTAAAAGTCGCCACAGTGTTAAAATTGTAATTAAAAGTCTTTCATTCAACTTTTTCGTGAAGATAGCTTAAGAAAGGTATTAGCATCAAACTGTTTTACATAAAAGTACAGGCGAATGTATATTTATTATATTACTGTATTTTAGGGTTAGGGTTATGGTTAATAAGAATACATCTATTTGCACTACTAATCTGAATCTGCAAAGTAAGTTGTTAATGGCCTAATAAGTACGTTTTAATAAAGTGTCCCCAAAAGTCTTAAGCGGCAGAAAATTTGAACTAATTGCGTAGAGTACCTCTAAATGAGTTAAGGGTACTCGAGTAAACATTCTTATTTATTGCCCACCCCAGCACAGCAGTGCTAATCAGCAACAACACTAACAAGACTGAAAAAGCATGATGATTAGGAAAAAAGAAAAAAAAAAAAGGACTCCTGGGATGAATTAACTGGCTGCTCACACGTTGTGGGACAAACACTCCTCATGTCCAAAACAAAGGAGTGAAAAACTGGTTATTCTACACACAAAACCCAGTTATTCACCGCGGCCTACAGTTCACCGTGACTCTCATTTTACCAGGCAGGATCCTTTCCCAAACTCCCCTGCTGGGGCGGCTTCAGAGCACGCTGTGTCATTTAATATTTAGTTTGGGTGAACTCCCCCCCTCCAGTGCTGTGCTCTCATATCCGCACATGAGCGTGTATGCACAGGCAAACCGACACACACACTCACTCTGGCTACACGTCCACAACCTGTCACGTTACTTTTGCCTTTTTCAGCATCTCAAAACAATACTTCTGGTAGGTGTTCGTCGAAAATGTAATTAGCTGTGTGCACAAGGCTTTTTTTTTTTATGCTGGCAGCAGAGGTAAACAACATTCAATTAAAAGCACGCAATAAAACTATTGAACGGACGCAGCTGACAAATCTGCGACACAGTGTGTTCTGGCGGTTTGAGTTGCCCTCTCGGGATGAGTTGCCAGTCGAATTAAAGTACTCGACAGCGGAGCAGTTTTATCTGTCAGGTGGAAAATGTCTATCAAAATGGACTAGCGTCGGTGGAACAGTGCTTCAAAACATGGAGGCTCATTCTGACGGGCGGACAAACACTATTATTTCTCAGCTCACTGACGGCACTGTGTCTGTTTTGACGAATATTCATTTGATTTTATTCACTGCCCATTTCTCTAACTGTTCTGACTATTTTTTACACTTAGGCATTGTGATGGCTTTTCTGTCCTCCCCTGACAGAATGACCTACTGTACCTTACCCGAGACAAAGATGTATCTTACTTTCAATCACATTTCATGGTCCGCCTTAAAATATGAAGCACTTGGAACGATTTTTTTTGCGCTGATATTCAACTCTTAACCTTGACTTGCAAACAGGAACGTGACGAAAGCAGAAATGTGTGGCCTCTGTTGGCTTGGTCTGGTTGACGCCACTAAATTCAACAGATTGAATGCCTTCTTCAGCTTTTATTCGCAGGTTGGGAGTTCATGGAGACTTACAGGAAACACTGGCAGAATCACACAAAAACACTACAGTCATTAATTATGCATTTCCGACCACTAGGCCACAAGAGGTGCCCAAAACCTTGAATACTTCATGCCATTTTGACATTACTTGTAAACCCTCATATAGGCTCCGTGTTTGCGGCTGCAACCCGTGAATACATGAATAGAGTGATTACACTGTACCAAACCATCCAATATATCAGTCTTTGACATGAGAAGAAAGAGTCAGCAATGGTTCCCTGGAGGCGATTCGACCGTCCTTCACACTGTCCAACCGTCACTGTACATATCTCTGAGGTTCCAATATTATTCTCTAACACCGAATTTGGTCAGTTTTAAGTCAATTTCATGGAATTCTGAGCTTGTAAAAGCGTTGCAGGGAGACATGTGAGATAAGCCTATTCTTGCTTATCAAAAATAAAGCCAAACCTACTGCGATGAACAGATTCTATCACTGTAGCTCCTCTTGAATCCGACTCTACCCCGGCTCCTTGAGTTACAGTTTAAGCTTGTGTCTTACCAACGTGTGAGCACCAAGCACGGGTAAGGCCGCTCATGTTGTACTGCCCACTTAGAGACACCGGGGGGATTGTTTTCTATTTGTTTTGGGGGTTTTTTGTGTGTTTTTTTTGCATTAGTGTGGCATGGGTGGGCATATTTGAATGCCAGCTGGAGGCAGAGAGGGGAGTGGATTCCCTCCTGCAATGCCAGCTGGTGCACCTGCTCTCAGTCAAGTTGAAACGGTTAAAACTCCCCCATTGTAGGACATGTACATGCTGTCAGTGTCTAGTACCTGCACCGTATTTTACCCAGCACTGTATAGTTTGCATAAATGCAAAATCAGCTGTATGTTGTTTTGAGGCTATGTAAGAATTAAATCCTTCATGTATGGGAAGAGATGTGTCTGTTTATCTAGACAGCCTGGCTGAGTGTACAGCTATACTGCACATAATCATAATAGTCTAGCTGTTGTCATTACTGCAACTAGCCGTGCATTTAATCTCGATGAGCTCTCCCCTGCTAAATGTATACAGCAGCGGTATGATTTTGCATAAACAAATACTACCATGAGACTAATATGGGTGGCAACAAGTGAGTGAAGTGAGAGGCAGCGTGTTGCCACACACAGAAGTTACACCTCCACGCAGCCGAGAAACCAAAATGAATTCTTTACAGTTTACTGTTTGGAGGTAGCGTGAGAGTGTTACAACACCGCTATAGATTACCTTCAGTGTAAAGGTGTTATCCACTTGTGCCACAATTTCTTTCTATCTGGAGTAAACAAGTCCCGGATCATGTGGTCGTGAAAACAGTTTTTCTATAATTTTACACTAAAACTGTGCCCATGTTTTCTTTTTGTTTTGTTTTATCTAACTCCACTTTTTCGAGTATTTCCTACTCATTTGAATGTAATTTATGATGCCAGGGGTGTCTCAATTAAAACGATACAAACAAAAGATGCATTTTGATGACATCCTAAAGTAGCATGGGGTCATGGGAGTTGTTGTCTTCATTTCTAAACGACCACCAATGCTGATGAAAAATCTATCTACGTGATAAAAGTTTTATTCGGGTTTCGTTCACTCATGGACATCCTTCCTCACTCTCTGACGTGTCATCTGACGTTCCCTCGGAAGTGACAGCAACAGGCGACCGAATGATTTCAAAGGAGACATATTATGCTTTTGTGGGGTTTTTTTTCCTTTCCTCCATTATGTTATAAAGGTTCTTGTGCATGTAAAAGGTCTTGAAAGTTAAAAAGATGTGTGAGCTGACCAATCAGAGGAAACTAGATATTCAGGACAGGAAAACTGGTGTTTTTAATCAGCATGCAAGCATGTTAACTTATTCAAGTAAAAGCAAGAAGTTAAATTATAACCCTGAAAATGAGCATAATATGTCTCCTTTTCCATTGTTGGAGATATTCAGCATAATATAATTAAACAACTCTAGAAAATAGATAACAAAGGTCCGGTCATTTGTAGACATTTTAATGGGGACATTTTTATTGAATGTCAATGACCATCTTCATCAAACTTCAGCTGAAGCTAAAGTCTCCTCAGCTGTTTAACACACTGTCGCTGCTGGACTGAATGTGAAGGTCTCGACTCTGGAAACACAGCCAGGAGATCCACAAGAGGGCAATCACTTAGTAATAGAAGAAGCAGTCTCCTTTTTGAACCACATCCGAGGTCATCGGCAGTCTTTTCCTTTCTCTGAAAAAACTCATCCGGCCTTCAACATTTTGTATTCTGCAGCTTCTTCCTCTTCAGACAAATTCAAGTTCAGGTGCCCCTCTGCAACTCTCTGCAAACTCTTGACCCACTGAAACTTGTTAATCTCTTTAACCACCTGAACCCCTTTTTCCTCCTCCACAACATTTCCCTCTTTCATTCTCCGCAGCCTCGATCCATCCGGGGCATCTCGTCCCTGCGCACTTATCCCACTGTAAAGGCTTTAATGCCTCTTGATTTTCTGGAGTCTTAATTCCTCGCAAGACACTTCTCCAACTCTCTTGAAGACAAATTTGCAGTTTGCGTTTGATGCATCAGAAACAGTTTAAGTCAAAGACGCTTCGTCCCAAACAGGGAGTGCATGGAGAGACACACACAAACACACACACACACACACACACACACACACACACACACACACACACAGACAAGCCGCCCTATTCTAAGTAGCAACAGACATCAAGTGGGGAGATTACGGAGGGAGAGCTGTGTCAATGTGTCAGTGTGTGAGCGTTTCCTCTGTTACTCTCTCTCCCTGTCTCTCTCCATCCATCTCTCTCATTTACTCCCCCTCCCCTTTCTGGGACAAAATGGCCAGATGGCTTCCAATCCTACATGCTAATCCAGCAACACACAGACTGTAGCCCTGACACACCTACCACAAGACTACTGCTCCGCTTTAGACGGCTGTGTCCTTAAACACACACAAACACCCCGGCACGAGGCCGCCGCACATTTATAAAACTGTCAACAGGAGTCCTAAACGATAACTACGGCGGACAATGGCGGCATAACTCATCCAGACTAAGTCCTCAACAGATGGAGGCCGACTTGTGTGCGCTGTGTGTCTCTACTATCATATTTCAGGCAGCCCAGTTAGCAGGCTACAGGCCAAGATGAGGTTCTGTGTCCACTGCTTTTGTTAGCTGAGGTGAGGTAAGAGAAGCTGTGTGTGTTGGGTTACACTGGCCAGTGGAAAACATGGGGAAGCCCAGAACTGCACGCTAAGCCATGGAGACATGCAGGCAGACACACTGGAAAAAGGATAGGTTTCACGTTGCGTCGCTGTGCCAGTGAAGTTCAGCCTTGCTCGCATTCGTCGTCTACGACAACGTTAAATAAAAAGTGTAGGACAGTTCATGTTTATACGTGCAGACCGATTAGATTACTTTAATTTGGCTAACGCAGGTTTGGGAAAACGCAGCAAAAATATCATTTGAATAAAGAAAAAAAGAAAATATCTACTTTGTTCCTCTATCAAAGTGGCTGCAAATGAAGTCAGTCCCTCGCAAACCCTCCTTTATAACAGTGTAGACAAAAATGCGTAAAATCTAACAAATCAAATGCTGAATTTCAATCTCTTTCCTCAGATGGTTTAGAAAAAGATGTATCCCTCCCGTCAATCCGGCAGGGTAATTCTGATACCAGGGGTTCAGGGAAATGCTATGATAAAGAATATTTGTCTGGAACGAAGCAAAGTAAGTGCAGTAATTCTCAAAGTATGCAACATAAATCCCTTGTTTATATTTCAGAGAAGAGGACTAATAATCATTCATGAAGTGGATTCTACAGAACGCACCAACCGACTGTTCATTAAGTGGGGACTGTTGAAACAGGGCTGCAACTAACTGTTATTTTCATTGTTGAGTAATCTGCCGGTTATTTTCCTCAATTAATGAATCGGTCAGGCGATTGTTCTATAAAATGTCAGAAAGTGCTGGAAAATGTTGATCGGTGTTTTTTCAAAGCTCAAGGTGTCGCCCTTTAACGTCTTGTTCTGTCCACGGCACAAAGATATTCAGTAGATGTTCACATTTAACAGGCTGAAATTAGAACGTTTTGACCTTTTATTTGTTGCTGACACTGTTAGAGATATGCAGGGCAGAATATTACCTCAATTCTTTACAAGAATTGTTTGTTTTTTAAGTTCGTAGACCATAAAAGGAAATGTGTAGATGTGACGATGGAAGATGTGTATTTGAGCGGTTGGTGCCAAAAAGGGTTGTCTTAATATCTTTCGAATCGAGAAACTGTATAAGGAAAGAATAATTAGGTTATATAGGAAGTTGACAGTTAAAGTGTTTTCTTATTTTGGCTAATTACTGTGTGTGGTTTTTGAAGCACAAATTAGTTTACTTTGATTGATAGACCATCGGTGCTTATTCTTCATGTATTTATTGAGTGAGGGGCAGGTAAAAATAAGCGTATTTTCTTTGATGGACGTGGCAAAGGGTGTTGTGTTTTAAATGTGAATCACTTTATGTGTTTGCGTGCTATGGCTATGTATTACCATGAGTGAAACACATAAAGCATGAAGTGAAATAAACAAAGATAAAAGTGATGGCAGCTTTGGGTGTGCCGGTTGATCACAGAGGCCAGTTGTGACAACACTTTAATAAAAATGGCAAGCCCATGATAAGCTTGATTTATGCCCGCACAATTCATGTTTACATGACAAACGGCGCACAGGTTGCAGTTTCACTTTCAGTTGCAGTATGACAGAACTCACATGTACAGTACAACAGATGTGACACATCACCATCTTTGGACTTTCATTGAAAATATAACAGATTTCACGAGGTGCTTGTTCTACCCAGACTCATACTGACATGAAAAACACAGATATATTAACTGACCATTTGCATGCAACAGAGATAAAGGTGTGATGAATGTGTAATGCTTGTGGCATGTGGAGCAAGACTTCTTAAGATCCAGAACGGCGACCAATTACCCGGCAACGGTTTCAAGGATTTGTCGAACAGCAGGATGTATACATACCAAACACCTTCTACTCTATCACAGCATTCTCTGTCTGACTGTGACACTGCATTAGATTACTACTGTGAGGCCTGGTGTCTTTTCTGTGGACACGAATGGTTGGATGAACACACTGGAAGAAGAAGAAGAAGAGTGCAGTCATGGTGCTGGATGTCTGGACAGATAGATAAGTGAAGGATGGAAGGGCACGTATCACAGCTATATCAATATCACAGGCCAGTGTTCAGAGAGAGTAGCACCTTCAGCTTCCCATCCCCCAATTCTCCTCCACTATCATCTCACCCTCCCTCGATCACTGACATGACTCCCTAACATCCCTCTTTTGCACGGCAGGCAGACAACAGGTCTCCCATCAGGCCCTGCTCCTCTCAAACCGGAGGATGACTGCGCTTCCTGGGTTAAGGAATCTCTCCCTCCCATCCTCCCATCCTCCACGCTAGCGCTGACACCAACATCCGAATGAGCAGAGGTGATGGGGAGGCACAAATTAAGCTCCCACCTTCCTCCAGCGGCGGTGACTGTGGGAGATCCGAGGCAGAATAGCTCAGCTTTCAGAGGAACCGGCCCCCGCCCCCACTCCGATCCCCAATGAAGTCAGGTGACCAGATGTTGTATATCTCCCTGTCACCACAGCCGCCATGAAGCTGCTACACACATCCATGTTAGCGGCAGGAGACAGAGGCACGTCTCTGCTCCCTGTGCATGTGTGTGTGTGTGTGTGTGGTCATTGAAAGACAGAAATGGGAATGAAAGCCATTTCTTGGTGAAACCCTCCCTTGAAAGGCCATAAGTGAGGCAGTGCAGAGATAACAAAAGAGCATCCATCAGCATATTAACCATCCATCACCCCCTCATCCACAGCATATACAGCTCTGATCCATCCGTCAGCCTCGGGTCTACAGACCCAAAATAGCATTGCTTCTTTTTTGTTCCAGTGTTGCCACTGCAGCTGCTGCATTTCTCTAGGACTAACACACACACACACACACACACACACACACACACACAGATACACACACAAGGCCCACACAAACGCCACCATTGATTCTAACACCTCCCCATCAATAAAGATGCTATTTGCGAGGCACAAGGGAGTGCATACAGAGATGATGTGATGCAGAGGGGGGTATATGATCATACACAACACGTCCAGCCCATCTGATGCGGGCATCCATTTCCATCTTGGCCTAACGCACAGACTGCTGATAAAACAGCTGCCTTCTTAGCAGGGCAGAATGCAGAGTGGAAGAAGAAGAGGAGGAAAAAAAAAGGCTACAAAGCACCCCTACATACACAGCCTCCCCCTCCTCCTCCTCTCCTCTCCTCTCCTCTCCTCCCTCCTCTGCCTCCCCCCCTTCCACATCCCATATTGCACACACAGAGAGGGAATTACCTGAAATATGTCTTCACATTCTCTTGCTCAGTGTTTCGCTTTGGAGCCCGGAGCTCTGGTAGGTTCATCGTCAGCCGTACAGTCCTAACGACAGTTTAAAGGCAGGAGTGCCATTCTCTTGTTAGACCAGTTCCTGACCCTAAAAGCAAGCTTGTTCGGCAGGCTGGATGCTTCACTGGCTGCTCACTGTTCCCTAGCCCATGATGTCATCCACCCTGCTCTGCCTATTGGCTGAGAGGCTGAATATTAATGCAGGCAGCAGGTCTGGGGGAGGAGGCAGCCAACGGGCAGACACATTTGGTTTTCTGTTTGACAGACAAAACCTGCTGAGTGAGAGGGCCAGGAGGGAGGGATTATATGTCCAGCTCAAGGTCTTTCTATTGCAAACTGTAAGGCAAGGTTTGAGTTTCTACCCTCTTAATACAACAGGGAGGATGGTAAAAGTTGGCCCTACAAGTTGAACTAGAATGGCACTCAGTAGAGTGCATACCTCCACCAAGGACCATCATGCATTATTCCATAAGAAAAATGTCCTGTATACACCCATTTATCCGGATCTACACCCAAAGTTAGTGGGGTCTATTCTGGACCAAGACGCATCCTCTGCTCAAGTTTCATGGAAATCCGTACATACGTTTTTGTGTAATCCTGGCAACAAACCAACCACACCAAAGCACACAGGTGAAAACATAACCTCCATGGTAATAGGTAATGACAAAAGGCTTTGCAAAGGTGTATTTTTTTGTGCGACGGTCTTAAAAACACTGGATTTGTTGCACCATTCGCTCTAAACCTTTACATTTTCAAAATGTGTATGCATGTGCAGCATGAAAGAGTACATGCTGCACATGCATAGTTTAAATTAACTTTAAATACCTGGCATATTCATAGTCATAATCATCAGTGGTAAATCGAATTGGACATTTTTATTTTGCATAAATAATAAAAATATAATAAATAGAAATAGAAAACTGCCAATGGATGGTGAGTTTTCTTTTAAACAGGTGAAAGCTGCTTCTACATCTCACCTAATTCTTTGGCTATACAAGATTTCACATACCACAGCAACGTAACTAGTTTATGACATCATAACAGGCTTCAAATTATCAAAATTCTAATTGCACTCCTGTTTACCACTAAATATCCATATTAAAAAAGATCCCTATTACTATTTGGTAGCCTGCTACATATAGCGTCATGATACTAGTCACTTTTATATCAGAAAAAGTATGCATGTTCTGCACACTATTTAGAGATTTTAAGCAAAACCATGTTTTTTGATATGATGCTGTTCATTAATTGTAATGCAACATTTTCAGCTCTTTATTAAGTGTTGTCTGCTTGACATGTAGTTTAAATTGCCTGATATACAGTAATTGCATTTATATTACATTGCATTTTTAAATATTACACGGCTGGTTTTCACATTTGTACGAACATGTAAAACTACATATTTTCCTGCATGTTAAGAATTATCTGCCAAACGACTACAGATTTCTTTTTTCTGAGTATAACAGTGACGCTGGTTTGACAAGCAGGCGGAGACGACAACCAAAAAACTCCCTGCATTTGCCCTAATTTGCCTATGATGTCATCTTTTTCCTCTATCTCACCTGTGATTGGCTGACTGGCACAGCATCTGCTCAGTCTCATGGCTAGTGCTTCTAGCCCAAGGTGGAGGCCTATCTGAGGCTCTGTGAATCATGGCTGGTTGTCCTGACAACCCCTGTAATGTCGATTCCTTGTCGGAGAGTAATATGGCTGTTCTGTGACAGCATTCACTCAAATGGAGAACCTGATGATCACAAGAACACAATGTGCCTCATGGTCCTTTATTCATGTCAGGAGGTGGTCTTTGTGATGTTTATACACATCTGTCATCTTTTCTGAGAAACACTATTTTTTCTTTGTTTTAAATGCAGTTTTGGAATAAATGGGATTTTAGAATTCAATACTCAATACAAAATACTTGATAATCCAATGTACATCATCTTTTGACAGTATACATTTCTTCTACAGCTTTGCAAAAGTGTTGCAACAGCACGACCTGATTAAACCCTGCCAGGAAAGAGAAATGCAAATGTGAATTCAGTTCAGCAGTGTCACGCAAATATCTGAAAGCAGAGAAGAGGTTTTGCTCTGACTCCTGACAGCAGACACAGAGGATCACTGTACACTTACGCCAAGGCAGCCAGGCACCATTACTACAGAAAAGTGTCAAAATGACACAACAAGCTTGACAAAACCTTTAAAGTACAGCAAAAAAACACCATTTTAATAATATCCGCCTCTTTGATGTTATATTTGCAACTGCATAATCTACTCAGAACCCTTTTTTATTAAATTTTTTCTAATCTAATCCTCCCATGAGTCTAAGACATGAGTAATAACTCATTCATTAATTTTCTGTGCTTATGACCTCTGTACATGTGACTATAATTATGAATAGACCACGTCACAGTGGGGCTGCCTAAGCAGACATTTGGCTGATAGAGAGGAAATACCCCGGACAGATCAGCTGCCCATTACCGGTCCAACACAGGGACAAACACACAAACATATGACCGTTTGAGGAACAACACTAACCTTATCTTCTGTTACTGCAGATGCCTATCTAACAGAGGAGTGTGTTTGTCCATGTTAGCATATTAGCTTATTCCTATCAACACTAACAGACCTTGTACATATTGTAAATAGTTACCACGTTCCAGATAGATAGCATGAAGAGTAGGGGTGTGTAGATTTTTGTGCCAGTAAAAGGTCTTGAAAGTTAAAAAGGTCAAAGTCCACACCAACGAGAGCTCCTCTCTCCCACAGAAAACACTGCTCCTGGAACGCCTCGCCAGTGATCTGGCATTTAATTCAACATCACAGTACATTTATAAGAATTGATTTTAGTGCAGCTGCTCTGTTGTTGTTTGTAGTGCTGGGTCAGGCGTGTGTGAGCTGACCAATAAGAGTAGACTTGGTATCCAGGAGGGGGGCCTTAAAGAGACAGTAGGGGGAATACAGTGCTGCATCACTGGATGGTATGAGAAAACTGATGTTTTTTTGTGTAGTTAAGCATGTGAACCTATTTCAGTAGTATCCCAAAATAAAATGATGAACCTAAAATGAAGATAGCATGTCTCCTTTAAGTTTAGTGAATTACTTTTTATCTATTTATTTTTCCTTTTATGGCTTAGGTTGCTTTTTACTGGGAGCTCAGGTTTCGTTGGTTATTTTGGCCTTAGTCAGTTTCACTTGTTGTAAATAGCTCATTCCCTGTATAAAGAAATAAATTGTGTACACTTCTTGTCCTTATTGTCACGCTCCCACACCCCTAAAACAGGCCATACCACAACATATCTTGGATTCAAGAGGAACCCATAAAAATACAGGAAGCACACTAAGCCATCATGCTGCCACATCAGGAACCAGGGTTGATCAATTCATGTCTTTAGCAATCTCATAGTCAATGCTTTTTGTTATTTGGACCATAGCAACCACACACATCCATTACAGAGATAGTTTCGTGGCGTAATCAGTTTTCCTTCCACTTTTAAAAGGGCTGTTAGTTCACTAACTGTAACCCTGTTCCAACCCTGTAATCTGTTGGATCAGTCCTAATACTTCTGGGGCCAGAAACTGGACCCAACACTGATATAACACACACATTCACTCATGGAGAAGCACTTCTTTACGTGACTGCACTGATTAGTCTCCACATGATGCTTCAGTCCATCTTTAATCTTCAAATTTGCGTTCATTTTGTAGTTCAAGTGGACTTAACAGGTGAAAGCAACAAAGGATTAATTTTTTTTCACTTGGATTAACTCGCTCAGTCCACTCCGCGAGACGAGCACTCTGAAAGAAACAAACTGGGAGGGCAACAATGACTAGAAAGGTAACACATTCTACACTGGCTGCGTGTGCCCTTTCACAAGCACATGTGTTGTGGACATGTCCTAAAGAAGTACTGAACATATACCTGCTCCCTCATTGTAAGTCACCATAGATAAGAATGCATAAAATGTTTTAAGTAAAAACCAACCAAAATCTCTGATTTACACACAGTGTCTCCGTCTCTGTATCTTGCCTCAAAAACTGTCCGCTCCAGCAGCTGCACTGACTGATGCACTATTTCTTTTATTCCACAATCTCTTAAATATGTCATGTTTACACATAAACTCAGCCGAGTATTACTCCAGGCAGATACATTCCTAAAGCTCAGATCAGTAGCTGACTGAACAACATGCAGCTGCACTGAGGAGGAGCACGATTTACTAGTACCCATAGGCTGCTGTCAGTGATCAGGTTTATATAATGAATCCTATAAATATCCTCCCAGGCAGAGGGCATCTCTGTGGTGACATTTTATAATAAGCCCTATCTGGAATTTACTAGTGTTGGGAGCAGTGTTGGGAAAACTGCTTCCTAAATATAATATTCACAACCTACACATCTCTATTACATACATATGTCCTGACGAGTAATCTAATCAGTCACATAATTAAGTAGGTTTCTAACAAAAATCATTTATTGTGGCATCTAGATCATTACATCTATTTTCAAAAGATGAGATAATTGCAAATGAAAGTAGGAAAAAGCCAATCTAGTCAATTACAAGTGGCTTTTCAGCCATGCTAGAGGTGTTGCTTTATGGTTGACAGTGTGGCAGTCCTCACCTTAGGTCCAGTACGATGGCTGACTTGACCGCGGAGCCCTTCACATGCCGAACTGACACTAGAGAGGTAGGTAGAGCGTCATAGTTTAAAGATCACCGACCAAGCTGCCATAATTGATGAGTTGGGATTGAGAACATGTTGTTTTTCCAAAGCGTTTTGTATGCCAAAACCTGACCAGACTCCAGCATGGCATTGTTGCAACATAAAATTGAAAACAACCTCAAGAAACATAAAGTTGAAATGCAAAGAAATGTAATGTTTTTAGCATATTTTGGTTTGCAAAAATGTACAGTGTCAACATCTATTGTGGGGATTGGGTTGTTTTAGCAAATGATAGAATCCTGACATGCTAACTGAGAACAAGAACTTGGTAAACATTACACATGCTAACATCGCCCAATTAGCATTGTCAATATTAATATGTTAATGCTGATGCTTGAAGCTGACGAAGTACTTAGTACGCTAGTATGCCTGTAGATGGATTAAAAGATTTGTGCACCTCTTATTGGTTCTTAGGAAAGGTTTTGCCTTCTGGATTAAAATGAAATATCGTGCATTGGTGCACGCTCAACAAGTCTTCTTCACATCATAACAGCGAGGCTTTGAAATGCAGTTCAGACTTTCATGTGCTACAGAATCCCTTTTGGTTTACCAACTTGCCAAGGCCAGTCATACATCCTACCAACAGAAACATCACACTTTTTGTTCCATTTTTTTTGGAATGTGAATCTGAAACGTCATCACTGCTGGTATGCAGGAGAATTTCCAAGAAGATCCTTCATCAGTCCAAGAAAAATGTCTCCTTCTGCAAAATGGAGGAGTAAATTTGAGATGACAGGTTCTTCTTGTCTAGAATCAAATAATCACAGCACTGGTCAATCACTACTGTATGAACCATATCAAATTATGGTTTGAGATTATCATATTATGGTAGAGTTCAATGTGTCACGGGAGCAGAGGCAGAGGGATGCTTCAGAAAGACATGCAAGTCTTGCAGGAAATGATACATGAGAAGAGAGGAAGTGTGCAGGTGAATCCGGCCGATCTAAACTTCAGTGTCCGCTACTGAGATCAATAAAAAATCTCTCACCTCTCACCCGTGCAGGAAAATATATCTTGTTATAACAACTGTGCGATTTCCCTTTAGTTATACAGACATCAGGTAATGTTGATTTCATATATCAAAGCTGTAGTACAGTTTGACCCTAAAATAAGGAATGAAAGAAACAGATTGTCTGACACATTCAGACAGCTATGATCTGTCTATAATGAGACTTTTGATACTACTTTGAACACTACAATTTCAAGTTATATTGTTTTTTATATCACCAGACATTGACAATGACAGTAGTCATAATATTCACAAAATCAAGCACATCTTTAATCAAATCTTTTAAGGATAGACTGATAAGCGATGCTGGCAGACTATCGGATCATAGCCAGCATTTTCCCAATGGTTTGAATCTGTGTTTTTCCCCCCGATTGCAAATAAAATAAATTAATCTAAAGATTGCTCCTTTCGTTCTGATGCAGCCGCCTCATTCTGTGGTATGACTTACCCTTTTTTCCCACTTTTTTACAATCAGAATGTGTTTAAAAGCTTTGTTGATCGATAAAGAGACGTGACAGCACATAGCGCAAATAATCCCCCAAGAAAAAAGCAGATGGAGCGTTGCACATTTGTCTAAGTGTGCTCGTGTGAGTGGATAAAAACAGGGGAGAGAGGGCTGGTGCGGACAGAGACAGTGTATTAAATGCTCTTCATTTTACCACATCAGATTAACTTCTGTAAGCCCCTCCACTGGTAACTTGGCATGTTAAAAGATGATAGGTCACGCTCATCCGCGCTACAGCCTCATTCACAAACAGAAAAATTACTTTTTGTGTGCGCTGGCACCGCAGAGAATACCCCCAAAGGAATATAATTGAGGTTAGTAGGCCTCTATCCTGCTGATTATGGTATTGATAGGTTACCCACCGTGATGCGAGCGCTCATTAAGTCTGTTCCTCATTTTTCACAGCGCAAAAGAAATGCTCAACGGCGATGTAAGCGCCGACAGCTGAGTGCAGTAATTACAGATTACAGCGCCGTTTAATGTTGTGCACTTAACACCTTGGCAGTTTTGCCAAGATTTTAAATGTAGGCTACGTTACATGTTTCAACCTGCTTACTCAAAAGAGGATGCTAAGGCTAAGAGGGAGCAGTCCATCCAACTCTCGCTGCCGTATGTTCTGGATTCGCGAGTGCAGTTTGTGCCTTTACTTGCAGACTGTTAATCTGTGGTTACCCGCGATTGGGGTGGCGTGTGCCAGCGCTTATGGAGGGGCTCTTATTGACATTTTGCAGTGTCATAGTCAGCCATGTCTGATTGCTGTGAGGCTGGTGTCACGTGTCAAGTCGTAGTTTTCTTTGTAAATCTATTACATGAATGCACGTGATGCTAAAATGGTTTAAAAGATCCGCGGCAATAAAATACGACGATATCAAAACAATTTTATTCGCATTAAGGGAGAAGCAGGACGTTTATTTTCCAGTGAAATATATCTAATCACAGAACTGTGCAGGGAAATTATTCAGTCTAAGCTGCAAAATGTTTGAAATGTACTGCTGTTGTACTACAACAATATAACATATTCTTAAAGTGACGTAAAGTCTCATCCCGCTCTAGTATTTTGACCACCACAATGCAACTTTTTTCCATTCAACGCACCATAACCTCTGGGCTGTAACACAGTCTGGTAAATCCGTTCTTAAGAGGGATCAGGGGATTTTTATTATGACATTTGTGCGACAGTGGAATCTACTGTGTACAAATCCATCTTACACTGAAATTATCTTGGACTATAAAAAGAGGCAGCAGCAGCAGACTGACGTTATAATCTGGGCAAACAAAGGTGAAGAGTGCAGGGGGCATTATACATTCAACACAGCAAATATGCCAGGTGTTAGCCGTGTTGATCAAATATTTATCTCCTAAAGGATAAGTTCACCCAAACCTGAAATATCTGCCATTCTCATCCGCATGTCGGTGAAAGGCCGGGTGAACTTTCGTAGTTTCCACAAACAATTCACAGCAAAATGGCATTATAACGTCAGTTGAAATTTCATTTTTGGGTGAAATTACTCTTCAATAAATTCGAAATTACCAGTATTTACCAAACTAGTTGAATGTAGCAACCTGGCAAAAAAACTAAATGTGGGCAGCTAACAAAATAAAACACAAAAAATGACTTGATTTGACAATGAAATCATGATATTCCTGTCAGACAAGCCAGAAGGTGTTGTGTTATGAAAACAGCCTAAATCATACAATGCTTGTTTCTATATCATTTCAGCTTAATAACACGTCGTTCGGTGAAGCTGAGTGGAATCACATTGTTAGGTAATTTTGAAGCCTTCTGCAAGGACGCCCAGCTACGATGTGAGGAGGCATAGGGACACACCTTTGAATGCAAAACAGGTGCGGGGGTGGAAAACGGGTGGCCTCTGGGGGATAGAGGGAGGAGTTTGTGGGAGCGCTCATAAAGGTCAGGTACAATTCAGTTGTTACACAAGTATAATAAAAAGGCCGGTGGTAAGTGGCGAAGCAGCATTAGCGCAATCCAAACAAAATTCAGCGTCTTCTTCAGCACAGCGTCTCAATTTTCAGAGTAAAATCACTCGTTTGCTTCATCATCTCGATATCCAACAGCTGCACAACCCCTTCCCTCATCCACAAACCAGTGTGTCCATACTCACTTCACCTTTGCTGACACGTTGAATACTTAATAAATAATTCTTTACCTCTCTCTCCCACTTGCCTGTCCCCAACCAAGCCTTGTGTCAATACTAATCAGTGCGTGGCGGGGCCGGCCTCACACACAGGAGCAACGCACCACAAACAGTCCTATCCATGACAACCCCGGTCCAAACAAGCCCCTCCCACTGACAGCTGGCTTATTGTGTGCTGTGCCTCTGAAGCGGCCTTGTTTCCCTCCGCTTGGACAGTTCAATAACTAATCTGAATGCAGCCAGCAGCGTGTAGCTTTGAAAATGAGGAGGGCAGGACCGATGGAAAGTCGTAATCTGCTTGTCAGTGTTGAGTCGGGCAACTGGGAGGTTATGTTACCAGTTAGGGTTAGGGTTAGAACAGTGCACACACCTGGCTGCACAGTACGAACAACACCAAATGGGTTAACCTGGGGGTTCAACACCTTACCTCTTAGTTATTAAAACTCTAAAGGGAGCATAGTTGTAAACTATTTCTTCTTAATCTAACTTTCAATATTTGCTTGATTTAATAAAAAAAAACCCTTTCTTTCGATCTCCACGTAGTAATTTGCTGTGCCATCTCATTAGTAACACCAAAGGTTATCACAGCGCTTTTCAAGCCGAGATTGCAAGTGACATTTTGATCTGTCATTTCGTCGTCCTCCCCACAATAATGAAATTGAGAAAGGGCAGGTCTGGTTTGGTCTCCGCCCTTTAGTTCATTCATCCATCTGTCAAAAATCAGGAAAACCCAATTTTGACGGAGCTCGGTGGGGATGACGCGTGTCAACCAAGCTAAAATAATTAGCTCAAGCGAGATACCCATCCAGTCCCTCTGGTTCATTGCATGCAGCATCTGTGACCCCCGAAAAGCATTGAGCTGGTATACTAGCAGAACCCCTCTGTCTTATCACACTAATAGACACCTCTCTATTTTTTATGTGCATCATGATTTCTTTTTTGTGATGTGCTATTTATTTCACGTTCAGTAGTGATGCACGATATTGGAATTTTGCTGATATTTTCCAACTCATTTTGTCCGATTGCAGATTCTGATACCCAGATCCTCAGATGCATCTTTTCTTGTTGTTTTGAGGTCTCGATCAATTCACAGAGGCGA
This sequence comes from Sparus aurata, assembly GCF_900880675.1. Classification (NCBI taxonomy): domain Eukaryota; kingdom Metazoa; phylum Chordata; class Actinopteri; order Spariformes; family Sparidae; genus Sparus; species Sparus aurata. Next base: position 9,870,005 of record NC_044199.1, read on the forward strand.
TGGAGCCTTTGCAGTTAGAGCTCCGAGACCGGGCCTGTGGAGACGAGGGCTGTGAGCTGAGTCTCATCTTTTGAATCACTTTTGAAAATCCACCTGTTTAAAATTGCCTTGCAGTGATTTTATCTGCCTTATTATTGTGTGTTTTTCTCTCTTTTGTGTATTCTACTTTATTGCTTTTTATTATTTCATCTGCTTTGTGTTTTACTCGAGGCAAGGTTGGGCTTCTTTGGTCACCTGTTGCTCGCTTCTTAGAGACTGAAAGAGAGCCACAGTGATTAAACACAACCTTAATAGCACTTTATTACATCACCTTCATCAGCAAAAGTGGTTGGTTAACAAAGAAGACAGCAGCTGTCATCATCCCACGCTACGTACGGCATTTGCTGTTGTTGCTGTTCTGTGTTTTTTCGCTTGAGAAAGCAGCAGAAAATTCATATTATGGGTTTGATATTCATTTTATCAGCAGGAATGTTCATTTTCAGGCTGATGCGGATGTCTAACCTTAAAGCCTTTGCTGGCACATACTGATGACGAGCCAGATGTATCCTGCAGTCCCTAACATTTTGGTATAAAAAGTAAATAGTCATAAATAGTCATGCAAAAAGTGTATAGAAGCACGTACATCCAAAAGAGTGTCACATGTGGAGGTAGTAAACGTTTACAGGAGCATTTATTTAGTGTGTTGCCTGGTGGTGTCGCGATACTGCTATAATAACGATACAGGTGATATCAAAGAATGAAATATCATTGTGTTCAAAATACACAAATGATAATATCGCGTGAATAATACACTGAAGATGTTCAACTTTGTAGCAATTGAGTGTAACTGTCTTTTTGTATATATATATATATTTTTTACAGTTATGGTTACAGACTCTCCAACTCCATACAACCTGTATTTTGAGGGTGATTTTTTTGCTAAATCACAAACTGAACAAAGTTAAAGAGAGATTTGATTGCTTTCATTTGTTTTTTCAAACTTGCATAGACATCGGGATGATATTGTTATTGTGAATTTGGTTGTCCGCGATAATCGTGTGGTGGAAATCTGATATCGTGACACCCCGTGTGTTATACGCCTGTATAAAAAGTGATAATATCTTTTATTCTTTGCAGGTTATGATGCCTAGGAGCGTGCATCATTACAGCCTTAAGTCACATGATTTGTTCGTTCACCAGCCCCGCCACACATTATCATTAAAACGTTCAAACTTGAATGAATTATGCATCATGTTCGGAGCACAATGGATCAGCTAAAAGATCATCTGTTGTCACAATATCTCTTCTATAATCTGCTTTAGAGAGCGTGCTGACCTGTGGATTCATCACCTCAGCCAAACGGTTACTCGACAAGGACATCGCAACATAAAATCTGTGCAGCGCTCGCAGTGGAACAAACGGCGGAGGGCCCTGATGTTGCTGCACACAGGGCACGCGAGCAGCCCTCCCACCGTCACATGTAGGCTAATGAACAGCAGGCTCGTGCTGTTGACGGAGGAGCCTTTTGGGCCACAAGAACCATCCCTGCTCACCACTTTCTGCTTGGACACACGCAAACAATGGGACACGTCTGGAGTGCTTGGGGCCCAAACCCCGAGGAAGGGCAGATGGTGCCCGGGATCGAGGACCGCACCCCCATTAACATGAGAAAAGAGAGGGACAGAGGCGGGGGGAACAGGTACCCTCTCTCCCTATTTTCCCCTTCTATAGAGATTAGAGAGGGGGTGACTCATTTACCCAACAGAGTCTGTGGCACTGGAACCCAATTAGGAACATGCTGTCAACTGAACAGCAGAGAATATCGAGTGTGAGGATCTTGTTTGAAAAAGAAAAAAAAAAAAATGGTTCTATGGTTGCATAAAAAATGCAGTTTTTTTCTAATCCATATTTAAAAGTTCCAGATCATCACTTATTTAGGATATTTCATTTTTCTTCCACCATATTAGCTTCCAGGACTCGAGATAATCTGTTTTTATTAGAACATAATATTTGAGCTGTTTTATTACAAACAGTATAATTTTTTTGCGCGGCTACAGCTCACGCAGTGTTTAAAGATGTCACAAGGATTGCTGTGATTGTTAAGTGAATAAGAAGTAACAGGATAGCTCTTTTATTCAGTTATACCCTGAAGTTCAGACGCCAGCATGTGGTTAACTCAGTAATAATGTTCCGCATAAATCTGCATAAATCTCTGATGTAAGTGGACGTACATACGGTGTTGTCATGTTGCTAAGAGAAATCTGCAGCGGGCCATGGCAACTCCAAGTGAAAGCTAGACATAAAGCTGCCAGATTTGGGAATATATGAGTGTGTGATAGAAATCAACACAATTTATCACCAACGTTAAAACACAGACTGGATTTTCCTGGATGTTTGCGGACCTGGTCAAACGATTCCTCATCATCACGAAACCCTGTGTTGTAATTTGGAGAATGGAAGTAGGCCAAGAAATTCCAGCCTTTAGTATCAATAAAGAATAAACTCTTGTTACAGATTCCGCTAGGTTTCTCAAAACAAAAGCTTGCCAGATTCCTTGAGGGCTGGTAGTGTTTTCCTTTCTTTCCACTAGGGGAACGTCTTACCTAAAAACACAAACACTCCTGTTGCCACAGCTGCAGACGCTGGAGCCTCTCTCTGGGTGGACTGAGGCCATTGTTTTAACTCGTGAATCATGCCAGCCACAGTGTTCATGAATTTCCCGTGAGCACAATATCACTACTGAGAAAAGGAACGTCTTCCTTTTTCTCGTTTATTTCATAATAGGCCAACTTATTGGGAAAGCAGCGACTTTTTAATCTCATACAATAATAAAATCATTGTGAATACCAACCATAGAAGAAGAGATTGGAGAGAAAGAGCGGGAGTGAACTGAAATACTGCTAAGGTATACACTCGGCCTATGGTGTACAGCACATTGATAAGCTCATGTTGTGTCTCCCCCTGGTGGCAACATGGAAGACAGCAAGTTCTCAGTAATTTCAGATGTTAACCTTCACCACAATGTCTTTTTACATAACCGTGTCCCACAAGCAAAAAAAACACTTGATTTCTTGATTGCAAAGAGTCGAGGAAATGTCTGCTCATGCCGTCGCCCCTCTCTCTTTGCTGCACTTTGAGGAACAAGCACAGGAAACACTGGAGCAAATTCTGTGCACGTTAATTTCGTGCTTTACTGGGTATATCAGGGCATAGCCACGTATCTGTTTCAAATGTGTACTTTATGACGTAAAGTGCTTTAAGCCTTCCGTGTACCCAAAAAAAGAATTTTCTGCGAGTCATGATATTCTATGTTAACCTGCATCCATTTCATAAAGGAAAGGTTGCACTGCTGAACAAACTGGACTAGATCACCTCCTCTCTGCTGTACCATCTTATGTTCCCCAAATGTTTCCATCAATTTTGCATTCATCACAGTCAAATATCCTCATGTCATACCGTAAAGTCTGGGTCTTCAACAGGGGGTTCATGATCCCTGGGGGTCCTCAAAATTACAATGAAGCCAGCCATTTTTTTATTTTTTTTTTATTTAAAAGTGTATCAAAATTTACATTGACATAAATCCAACATATTAATAGCATTTCATGTACACAGTATGTGTTTACAGTCTGCCAATGATTACATGTGCAATTATGTGATTAAGCAAACCTAACTGTAACATACTGGCTGATTATCTCTATCATTATCCCAAGTGTACGGTTATTCTTGTGACCCCTGATGCCACAAGAGAACATTTCAGAGGGCGAGGCTGACGCACTGAACATCAGCCATGCTACAACTGCTGCCGACCCGTTCATACGTGGAATTAAAGGTCACCCTGCGTGTTATTGTAGATCCATTTCAATATTTAACTAAATTGTTTACAATGTCTAGACTCAACTAAAGGGTCCTTGGTCTGCTGGAGATGAGTTGAGTGATTTGTTGCATTTCAGTGAACTTGTATGAAAGGTCATACTGCTCTGCATCACATTGTGTGTGTAGGAAGAAACTTATATCATTGAACTAAACATCACTCAGTTGGACATATCATACCTTACAACCAGGGGATCTGTGGTGGGATCCAGGGGGGCGGATACCAACACCTATATTAGCAAAATGGCCGAAAGACATCCCCACTTGTTAACCTGCCATCCTCCCAATCCATCCCCTAGTGGCAGAAAAACAAAAAAACAGAGAGTCAGTCTGCCAGTCAAAGGTTAATCACATGAACCAGAGCCATCCCCCCTGTTAAAAATTAACAAATTGCCTAACGCTTACAAAAGACCTTCAACAGATCTTCTTGTAAAACCTCATTCTGTTATGTATCTGATTGACAGAATGTCTGAGGAATTTTAAAAAAGCACACATTGTGGTATAATCAGTAACTCGAGAAATATGTAACGTATGTGTATGCAATGATCTTTATCTGTGCCGTCATGGTGTAACGCTAAATTCGAGATTCAGATCACAAAGACAATGTGGGTCAAATAAAAGCTCTAAGTCATCTGGAGAATCTGTTTGGTAGCAGCAGCACTCACCAATTTGCTGCCCTGTGTATCCTCAACATAGGCGTTTATCAAACCCTGTCAACCGCTGCAGTGTTAAATGACCACAGTTATGTGCAAATGGAAGTGACAAAAAGCCGCCCTGCGACCTCAGCACAATTTCCTTCTTAGATCACACCCAGAGCTCTCTAATTTAAGGCTTACACTAGACACTGGTCAGGGGAGCAATGGCAGAGGGAACACACCTACCTTGTAGATTGTGGCCTTGAAATTGATTGAGAAGGTGTCATCAGGACAACAGCACCGACAGCTGGTTTGTGGATTGAGCCAAGGTTGTGATGCTGCAGTAAACTAAATAAACCAAGAAGCCTTTGAGTTTAAAATTGACGCGTAGAAACATCAAATCAATTTGTGAATGGTTTTGTGAGCAATCTTACTGTGAGAAGTTGCGTTCAGATCGTCTCCACATTATATCGGTGACTCATCTATCTGTGCAAAGAGAAGACAGTGTAAAAAATACTCCTATGATCTTACTGCAAGAGGTTGCAATCATTACATTTCATTATGGCTGCTCGAAACACTCTCTAACATAAAATTCTAGCATTCCCTCTGAACACTGCATTTATTAATAAACTCTTGAAATGTCACGTGGAACATCTCAGATGTTTGTTAAATAATCAAAATTGTTCATAGCAAAACAGTTGGACTTTAAAAGCTATACTTGTAAAGGTCTTAAATAAGGTTGCAGCGGTATGCCATTTTGAAGATACACTTAGGTATGAAAATTGACAATTATCATAGTGTGTACACAGTGGCGGTTCTAGACCAATTTTAATAGGGGGGCCAGATTGGGGCCAGCTTTTTTGTTAGGGGGCACATACAACCCGGAAAAAAGGATCAATCCCTCATTCAGACAAAGCAGTGTTTACAATTTCAGCAATTTTGATTGGGTAGTAAATTGCTGAGACACTTTATTTCTGCCTTTCCCTTCAGAACAAAATCATAGCAAGAAATCTGTCATGGTGTTATTAATGCAGACTCACTGTCAGGGGGGCCACAGGGGGGGCCAGACTCAGAGTTACGGGGGCACTGGCCCCTGTTGGCCCCCCCCCCCTAGAACCGCCCCTGTGTGTACAAATCGATATTTTAAAAAATATATAATTCAATATAACCAAGCTGTTTTTGAGGGGAATAAGGTCCCCAGAACACTTTATTCCGTTATATGCAGTCATGAAAATCAATTAGTTTAGATTTTTCCCTTCTCTTCCAATTTCTTCTCCAAAACATTCTATTGCACCTTTAAGGACATTTTCCACAGATAATACTAATATAGACGACCAGAATTGTGCTGTATCGTCTACCATGACACCATGAGACTGTGATATTACCGGAGATGGATATCGTACAGTGAAAATCTTATACCTTGCAACCCTACTTTCAAAACGACTTGGCTGCATACATGAGGGTCGTGTTATGTTAATTGGAATATTCAGGAAGAAAGTGTTTCTGCTTGTCTGTAGTGAAAACATAGAATTTAGTCCTGTGTTTATAGTCGTGGTAGACCAATAATCGTCCCTGGCCAATTATCGGGCCGATATACTTACCATTTTATCCGATTATTGGTATCTGTGATTTCCGATAAAATTAAATAATTCAAAAATGTGCTGCTTTAGATTTGATGCAACATCTTCTAACACAATGTCCTGCCCACAACACAATCTGATTGGTAACAAGTCACAATTCATAGCCGGTAAACATTGACTCATCTGAATCTGCGAAGTAACTGGTAACTAAATGTATCAAATAAATGTACTTAGGATCATTCAACTACTGCTTTTTGACACAGTTTGAGTTTGTTTTATGTTTTTTTTTACTGTAAATGAATATTGGTCCTGAAAAGCCTTATCGGCCAGCCCCTGGTTTAAAGCCACATACATATGTAGAGTAAAAAAACGACTAATATATGAACAACCTACCACAAAGGAATATCATATTAGGCCTGGAAAAACTGGTCGATAAATCAATCAGCATACAATTAATTATTAACAAGTTTGATTCAAACTGAATCATCCATCAGGAAAAGCACTGACATTCAATGTCAAGAACCCAGAATCAGGTAAAAATAATAATAATAATAATAATAATAATAATAATAATAATAATAATAATTCCTGCATTGAATGTGTATATTATACAATTTGTTTTTTTGGGGAAATTCCATATTTATTAGAAAAACTGACAGAATCAATACCAACTTTCTTGCACTTGAAATATATACATATATGCACATATATGCACATATATTTGTTTTTGTCTGTTTGTCTGTGTATGTGTCTGTGCGTTTGTCCCTGTAGCTACTGTAAGTTTTTGACTGTTCATATTTCACCATCTACTGAGCAAACAACCCAGCTGAACAATGAATCGATCCATTTAGACAACTGGTTTATTCATGATTGCAGAAGGCAGGCCCGGTTCCAGCCCTGATCGTAACGTGGATCCGCGAGGCTCATTATCATATCCTAAAGACGGAGTCCTCCTCCCAGCCACAGATCTCCGCCCCAGTCGTCTTGGGCTGCAGCTCGGAGCCCGGATGCGCCGCCATGCCGACTCTATCAGCGAATGGAATAATTTATTCACCAACCTGCCTGACGCTGGGCGACTAGGAGTTCACCGAAGAAGTCGACGAGGCAGTTCGGAGGACAGAAGGAGCCTTTGTCGCGGACGGATCGGCACGGAACCACCGCGCCGTGCCTGCTGGCGTGCCCGCGTCGCTTGCCACCGTTGTGTTGATGTGTGGACACTTGTGAGCTAGCAGCTAACGTTAGCCCGAGTCGAGAGAGAGAGAGTGCGCGGCAGTGACAGTCCGGCCGGAGGCGGGGAGAGAACTGTGAGGTGAGACTGTTACTTTGATGGTGACTACTCTTGTTGACTGTGGGCGAATAGGTGGCCATCTGGTAGACTGTAGCACTTTCGTTAAACGTGACTCACGGGCTTTCTGTGGGGTCCAGGCGGCAGCGTATCGAGGTGGGTACTTGACTGTTGGTCTGGTAACGCTTGTTGGCCGGAGTGGAGCCGAACGTTGAGTCGACGTTTCAGTGTTCTGGCCCGCGAGAGAGAAGCTAGGAGCTAGCTTGCTAACTAGATAAACTGTCCAACACAGTGCCTGCTAAACTTTTCAGGTCAGTAACCCCCGAGCAGACATGCTTCGGACGTAAGATACCCAGACTTGTGATGGTGTAGCCTTAAAGACCCTGCATTTAGTACGGGGGACTTTTGTTATTAACACTATGTTAGGAGATGACAGTGGGAAGTGGGGGGTTTGTCTGGTGCATCCTCCTCTGTCGATACCAAGTGAGTGACCACGATGTGAACTTCTACTGACCCACATTCTATAAAGATGCATTTTAGAGGTCTAGCTAACTGGATTTACACATAACTTGATAGCTGATCAATCTTTTTACAATAAATTCCTCATCATACTTTAAAGGTTTTATGCTATTTAGCAGAGTATTTCCAAATATGGCTGCAGCTAATGATTATTTACATTATCTATACATCTGCAGGTCGCTCTCACGTTTCATCCATTAATCTACATAGTGTTTAAAAATTGTTGGAGATGCTCATCCTAATATCCCAGAAGCCCAAAGTGACATCCTCAAATGATTTCTTTTGTTTATCCAACAGTCCACAACCCAAAGACCCTTCATTGACTGTCATGGATGGCAAAGAAGTTCATTGTTTTTAAAGAAGGGACAGTGCACATGAATCAAAATTCAAACAAAAGTTAATGCAACCGAGCGGTGGCAGACTAAGGCTGTTCGAGGGGCAGGAGCCAGATTTAAAAAAAAATGTTCAAAGGGCAAGCTGTGAACTGTGTGCGTTGCATCCAAGAGGGAACAGAGTTTCACAGGCTCTTATAAAACATGGGTGCACCAGATCTGCCCTGAGTAAATTAGCGCATCCAAGTAAGCAAAGCAGCAGATCCTTAAATTTAAGAAGCTTAACCCAGCAAATGTCTGACTTCTTTCCTTGGAAAACAACTAATCAATGTTCAAAATAGTGGGCAATTAATTTTCTTTTAATCAATAAAAAGACTGACCCTTGCAGCTCTATTTCCAAGTTTTTCTTTTCACTGATATTATTTTGTGACTTTCAGATCCAGAAGTATTTCCATGTCTACATCAGCTCCGGAAACCAAAAGAGATGTCTGTTGATGAGGATACTGTAAAAACTGGCAGTCCACAGGCCTGCTCAACATCATCGCTGCAGCTGTCGGAGTGCACTGGAGGTTACAGCACTATATCAATGATGGTGGAAGGTACCGCCGCCACCCCTGATTTTGCAGCGGCTTGTCCTGTCCCGGGCACGACGGCGTCGCCAAAACACACCAGCACAACTGACACACTCACCCACTCGGATGACGGTGGACAGAGAGCCAGAGGGAACGAGAATAACATCAATCGCAGGAACAGCTTTCATCATTCCAAACAGCAGCAACAGACGAAGCTATCAAAGCGCCGCAACACAGCTAGCTTTAGTTTCAAGCATCCAACATCTGGCAAGAGGAGACGAAGGGCGAACTCTGAGAGTGACTCTGTCCTGCCGACCAACTTCCTACTGGGTGGGAACATTTTTGACCCCCTAAATCTCAACAGCCTGCTGGATGAGGAGGTCAACAAGGCACTGAATGCAGAGACACCCAAATCCTCCCCTCTGCCTGCAAAGAGTCGAGACCCCGTGGAGATCCTCATCCCCAGAGACATCACAGATCCCCTGAACCTGAACAGCGGCATAGCAGACAGCAGCTTTTTGGTGTCCCCCTTCAAGAGTGGTGGCAGGAAGAGACACCGCAACAGACACCATGGAGGAGGAGGTGGAGGTGGGGTTGGTGGGGGTACTGGTAGTGGGATTTCAACAGCACAGATCAACCTCTCAGAATCAGGAAAAAGTGAGGTTAAAACCGGCACCTCTGCACCGCTTCCAGGTATGTTAGCCTCATGCTCTGCACTAGATGTCTCCAAAGAGTCCAACAGTTTCTCCAGTGTCACAGATAATTCCCATGAGCACACAGCTGACAATTCATCCAGCTTCAAGGAGGAGATGCCATCTGTATCTATGGAGGATTCCACTTCCTCCGCATCAGGGGCACCAAACCAGCACACAAGTAGACGCAAGCGTAGGCGCAACTCTGGCAAAGTAGAGCCTCCTGTGACCCATTCTACGCCAATTGGAAAGTCAGGATCTGGAGACAGGAGTTGTGGGGGGCAGAGAAATTCACAGTCCTTTCACACACCAAGGAGTGGGCCCATAATGAGGCCAGGAGGTCGCCAACACCAGCAGACCCACAACCAGGCAAAGGAGCAACAGAGGAAGAAGTTCCAGTATGGAAACTACAATAAGTATTACGGCTACCGCAACCCAGGCTGCAGTGAAGACCCAAGGGTGCGTGTGCTTCGTTCAGAATGGTTTGAAGGTAAAGACGTTCTAGATTTGGGGTGCAACTCAGGCCACCTTACACTCTATATTGCTAAAATGCTTAGACCCGCCCGCATATTGGGCCTGGATATCGACAGCGGTCTGGTACACGCGGCCCGTAAGAACATCAGACACTATCTGTCTGAACTGCAGACCCAAGAGGCCAGGCGTGCAATGCAGAGCACCAAACAGGAGGAGAGGAATGGAAGCGAGAGTCGCACAGGCACAGACGAGAAGCAAAATGTAGCTGAGAGCTGTGATGAAAACGGGAAGCCAGTGAAAGGAGAAGGTGGCCCTGTGGAGGCTATAAATGACAATGACTCCCATCACACACGTGAGACAGCCACCCAGAGGCAAGATGGCAAAACTGAGGAAATGGTCCAGCAAGATTGTGATTCACCCCCCGCTGATCACTCTGGAAGCTGCTCCTTTCCTGTGTCCCTACGGATCTCCCGGGGTCCCATCGCTGCTCCCCCACTAACAGAAGCGTCCACCACACGGCCTGGGGAGTTCCCCTCTAACGTGTCCTTCATCAAGGTAAGACGGCACTCTTATCTATGCAAACATTTAGTGGTGCTGGCATGCATGAGGGATTTACAGCAGATTAAGATCAAATCTACATCTATATTTCACAATTGGACTGATATATTTATGAAGACTTGTATGAACAGCTTGATGTAAAGGGAAAAAGGCATTTTCCACCGTACAACACATCCTAAAACACTTGATAGGAGAAAGGCTGCTTGCTGCTGAAACACTCTGAGGTCTGACTGATCTCACAAGAGGACTTCATCTATGTTATGCGCCCACTTGTTCTCCCTGGAAACTGATAATGATAATTGTCTTGTCTCTAAATTAGGGATAGCTTTGTCACAGCATATTCAGGTTGCACCATGGAGCTTATCTGGACAATCATGTGGCATTAACTTGCCAAGAAAAAAATAGCGGTAGCTTTGAATTGCAGTCAGATTTTACCTAAAAGGGTGAATAGATCAAACGTGTAGAGTTGGTCCTTCAGGACACTGGGCCATGTTTACACGATTGGATCTATTAATTAAAAAGTCTTAACAACTCAGCGATGTTAAGATTTATTCGAGAACATCAAACCTTAACAAAAATAATGAAATATTAATGCTTGTTTAAAAAAAGGCTCCCACGTTATTCTCCTCCTATAGGGTATGGTGTTGTCATGTCCAGAATCTTTTATGGATCCATCCTTTTATTCTCTTCGACTCTTCAATTGTCTTGAGTTTATTATCACAGCTTCATACTGTGCGAATGGAGGGAATTCCCACTCATTTGTCCACCCTTACGTTTGCACACCTCATTGTGTGTTTCCAGTCAGAAGGCTCACTATTCTCGCAAAACTGCCAGAGAAGTTGCAAGATGGAAGCAGCAAAGAGGAAGCAGTCTGTTTTTACCAGATTGATTTGGCTGGCAGCATTTCTAAAGCCATTAGCCCATCACGTGCCACCCTTTGTTGAGATTCTGACAAATATTACAACAGCTTTTAAAACGTTCCTCGTTAAGTATCTTCACTCCGCTGGCCTTGTGCCTTGCGGGCTTTTTTGGAGGCTGTTGCATGAATAGGTTGGGAGCAGAAACAGTTGCGTTTCTGAATGAAATCAATGACTGCCTCCTCCCTGCTATAAGCATTAGAGATAATGGCAGTGCAGCACAGAGCTTTTCCCGTTAATGAGTGGAAAGCCTCAAGATGAGCGCCTGAGCCCCCTCAGCCTGCACAATACAAGGTGGATTTGAGAGAGAAATGTCAGGCTGTCTGTTATTTGTTTGACAAACCTACGCTGGTATGAACTTACTGTTTACAAAGTTATAGGGAAGCATTTTTGACATAATATAACAGGTGTATTTTATCCCTTATTGCTAAATTCCAAATGATAAAATTGCCAAATAATATTTCAGTGACCCTTTCTAACCTTTCTTGGTTATGTTATACCCCAGCTATTGATGGTAAAAACTGTGCTTTTCCTAAGACATTTAGAAGTATCTACTGTGAATAACATCATCATCCACTCTTTTCTCCATCCTTTGTTCTGCATTTGGCCATTCAGAACAGCAGCAAGCATCCTGTATATCAGTCCATGCTTGGCTCTTATTCCTCAACCTGACAGTTTTATTATAATCAGGAATACCTGGGTGCTGTGAATCATTTGCTCTCTCAGTTCTTTATCAGCTCTGGTGTTTCCTCTGCATTCATTCAAGAGTGGTGCACATTAAGATGGTTGCCACCACAGCTAGATAAAATGGAACATTTTAATCTAGACAACAATATATAAAAAACACACACACAAGGCCTAGTGCTTAGAAGAAGCCTGTTATTCACCATCAAGTTGGTAAGAATAAAAATATTACTGCTGCAACCACTTATAGCACTAGAACCAAAATAAGATCATGGAATCATGGAGGGATGGGCATGGAACAAATACCAAGAATTTCTTTCTGCCACCACTGCTGCAAAACAATTACAGACGAAGCACTGTGCACTGTGTTAGGGCAACAAGTGACAGTCATTATTGATACTGATTTTAGTTCTCAAAGTAGTTTTTGATTTCATTTTTTCACTCTCTTTTTTTCTCAGAGAATAATGACAAATGCCCATCACCAGTTTTCAATGGCAGCAAATTGAGATGGCATATTCTGTTTTCTTTTCTGTCTGAACAACACTTCATTTACAAATGGAGGGAAACCGAGAAAAGCTCCATTTGAGAAGTGAGAGCCAGCTTAAGTTTTGCATTTTTTAACTTGATAAATGCATTCTGTCCGGAGATGTTCATATTAATTCCGCACATTTGTAAGTCAAATTGTTTCTCAGAACAGCAGTAAAATCTGGTGGCTGTTCTTCCTCGATAGCTCCTGTGTTGTGTGTGTTGCACAGCGCTGTCAACAGCCTGAACTGTATAAGAATCAAATTGCCAGTATCACACATGTTATGGACACTCTTGTTTTTGTATGCGTCCTCTGTCCAGCACCCTGAAAGAATCATTCCCTCTGCTGCTCATCAACAACAAGGTTTCAAACCTGAAACTTGCCTGATGTGCTAGTGGGTCAATTTGCACCACCTGTTTTTCTCACTGCACCTCTTCTCTCCTTTAGGCCAATTACGTACTGGAGAACGATAATCTTCTTTTGACTCAGCGGCCAGAGTACGACGTGATCATGTGCCTGAGCGTTTCCAAATGGGTTCACCTGAACTGGGGGGACAGTGGCCTCAAGCGGCTCTTCAAGAGAGTCTACAGACATCTCCGTCCTGGAGGCATGTTCATCCTGGAGCCACAGCCCTGGGAGTCCTACGTGAGGAGGAAGAAGCTTACGGTAAGAGACTGAGAGGACAGGGCTGTTGGCATGTAAACCATGAAGAAGAAACAGATGCCTTGCATATAAACTAGGTGTGATTAATGATTTTAAAGTTGGTTTGACTGGCTGAAACACAAAAAAATATTAATTTTCCCTTTGACTTGACAGGATAATATTTGCAGGAATTATCACAGCATCCGCCTCAAACCTGACCAGTTCTCATCATACCTTACAACGGAGGTGGGCTTCACCAGTTTTGAGTACCTTGGGGCCCCCAAGTGTTCAATAAGAGGTAATTCACTTATTTGACAAAACAACTGAATGCATTACATGTTACTCACCACTGTAGCTTGATATCATTTTCAATTTTTCTTTCCACCGCCACAGGTTTTCAGAGGCCAATCTACTTATTTCACAAATGACCACTCCTGCCTTGAAATCTTTGAATGTGAGTAGCCTGAACCACCACCACACATACAAGCCAGCCAGCCGCCCTGGACTGCAAGGAATCCTCTGGATCCTTAACAGCTACTCCAGCTACTCAGCAATGCTGAAGATGAAATTCAGGAAGGAGAACAGGACCAAAAGTGGATTTACTTTCTTAAAGATGAGATATGTTGAGAAGAGGCACCTTTCAGAATCCTCTGGGACTGCAAATTCTTAAAAAGTATGGAGTGAACACGGATAGGACTCCAAACATCACTGTTGGGGGAAGAGGTGCTCATCTGATTTCTTTGGACTATCCTAGTGCTAACGATGCCTCAGTTTGATGCACGGCCATAACGTGTTCAAATATATTTGGTCATATATCTTGCTTTCATTACTTTGTTTCGTGCCACCACATCACCATACATATATTATACATATCAGGGTTGGGCAATATGGTAGACGGAATTGGACACCATCACCCCTTTTCCTGGTAATTCATGGTATATTCACCACAGTGTGTGATGCATCTGCAAAGCTGCCATATACCCCTGGATTACAAAGCCATTATCAGATCAAACTGACATGATCTCGCCTGAAAACCCACACAGGAGTGCCGGTAATGTGTTTTATGCCGCGTGTAAGCTATCAGTTTAAAAAGCATCATGTTGCCAACCACAGTGCAACTACTGATGGCATAGAAATTGTGCTCTTAGCGGCTCAATATTTGCATCATGTTTGAAGCCTTGAATCCTGCTGCAGCAGGTATAAAACACATATTGTGGTGAATTTCAAATGGCTAAACATTTTTTATCATCCAGAATTAGTTTGTCAAGAGCTGAGGTTTGTTTTCCTATATCCCAACCCTGATATACTGTTTGTTTCGTCATTATTTTGCAAAATAGGCCTAAGATCTGAATTAACTTTAATGTATTACAGAGCTGTGACGATGAAGTCCACATTTTTAAAAGCTCCTAAATTGCACAAACCCAAGAGCCTATAAAGTGAAAGTGGCTTGTCTAAGTGATAAAGACAATGATGCACAAAGAGAGGTGCATTCAAAACAGCCAAGCAACAAACATCACTACATTGTGTGTTGCCAACACGTTTGCAAGATGCTTTCTCTCTTTTAGTAACAGCAAATTCTTTAAAACTGTCATGGTGAAGGACAATGTAGCCGTCATATATTAGGTTCTGTTATTGGAACATGTAGACAGTTTTTAGTTTTAGCACGTGTACTAGCACTGGAAAAAGTACCTTCACCCATCAGCCACAATTTTTAAACCATCTGCCTAATATTGTGTAGGTCCCCCTTGTCCAGCCTAAACACTTCTGACCCATCAGGCCGTGCCCACAGGACCTTTGGAGGTTCCTTTGGGTCCTCTGGGTTGTGAGGTGGGGCCTCTGTGGATCGGGCATTTTCTGGTGCATCCCACGGATGCTGGATTAAATGGGGATCTGGGGAATTTGGAGGCCAGCTTGATACTTTTGGCTCTTTTTTTACATTGCTTGAGCCATTTGTTTTTACAGTGTGGTATAGAGCATTGTCCTGCTGGGGGAGTGCCATCGCCATGAGGGGGTGTGTTTGGTCTGCTATAGTGTTGGAGTGGAGGGTGCAAAGTAACATCCACATGGTTTCCCAGCAGAACATTGCTTTAGAACAAGGTGATCAGTGTTATTCCGTTCGCCTCTCGGTGGTTTTAATACTGTGGCTGATTGATGGTGCATGTCACCTCAGACATGACATCATCTTAAATGTTGAAAACTTTAAAAAAAGATTAAGAGTTTTGGCTGTTTTGAATGCAAACTTTCTCCAAATCTTCAGGCCTGTGGTATTTACTTGAACGTTGGAACCATTAAGGAAGCAACAAATCACTTTATGGTTTTGTGAAGCATTTCTGATGCTCCATCCTAATGGTAGGGGGCATGTTTGAGCTGCGATGGCACCCAGGTGTCGACTGAGCTCAAAGGAATTCAGCAGACACCACAAGGACTATTTTGCAAGGTAGATCTGTAGCATGCAGTGATCCATTTTTCTTTTTCTAATGACAGTTAAGCCATAGCTCTACCTTTTATATGTTGTTTACAATGTCCTTCATGAGGTGCGGACTGAGAGTTTAATTGGAGATTAAAATCAAGGGCGGAGAGCAGTTATTAGAGAGTAACTACAGCTTCTTCACTGCTGCACAAATCTGACGCATGTTGTTTTGTGTGGTCCGATCATCATTACTGGGTAGGCATTAATTCAAACAGCATCACAATCACCCCTGAGTTAAACCCAACTTCTGAGCAAAAGTTTGACGAAAATTTGTAGAACGTGGTTTGTTCCTAAAAGCACTGAAATAAATCCATATGACTTTTTACCAAATCAAACTGTTGATATGCTGTTTGTATTGAAGCGCTGCCAAGGTATTTTATGGGTCTTTCTGAATTTCATAAAATATGCTATCATCATCTCAGTCTTCGGCCAAATGAGGACAGTTAAGAATAACAGGTAGTCAGTCTTTGTGATTGTATCTTCATTGGTGTGCACCGAGCGCCGCTCCTCTTCAACCGTTCATTCTACGTTGCCGGGACAAAAAAAAAAAAAAACTCTTCCTTTTTTTATGCGACTGGTTTCAATTACAGTATTTGGCATACTAGGTTTAAAGATGATGGAGATGAGATATGTTTCTATTTTAGTAAGTGATCAATGTAAATAAGTTTGCAAATTTTGTTTGACTGTTGTTGTCATTAAGTTCACAACTGCTTTTGTCATTTTCCAGTGGGTTTTCTGTTTTGTCTTGTTTTCAAATGTTTGCTGCCAAGTTGTGAATGAGTCATAGGTCAGAGTTTTTGTCCTAAAAAAAAAAAAGGATCAGTAATCTAGCTCTGTAACAACAAACAAATATGTACATTGCAAAGTTCTGATGTGTTGCTTTGTTCTGTCCTGGCAGGCACATGGATTGTTAGATTGGTTCTTTATTTTTTTATAAACTGTTTGAAAGGAGTGTTGTTGTCGATGCACTCTCATTTCGCTTCCATTAGATATGTTCTAGGTCCTTAAGAACTCTTCAGAATAGCAACGATTTGAATACTTTTTTCATCAAGCCTTTAGTGGAACACCGATTAACATATAAAATGACGCTTCAGGTGACATTTTAAATTCAAAGTGAATTGGCCTCGACTTCAGTTGGCCCTCCAGACACAGGGCACCAAATCATATCTTTTCTCCTAAGCTAAGACAATCGGATTCTCAGGCTTAGATCAGCCAACTGCTATGATTTTATGGCCTTTTGCTTTTTGCATTGTTGACAAAGGTTTCTTTTCCTTCCTGCAGGTCATATCATGAGTATTTTATTTAGGAAACAAATTGATAAATGCTCATTTGTGTTCCATCACCGATGTTAACGATTGCACCTTACTGTCTCAGCAGCGGCATCTCACAGATTTTATCCCTGACATGAAAGTTTAGGTATCCAAGCTAAAGCATGTCTTTGCTGGAGATGCGAAATTGCATGTTGTTGTATACAGTGCTGTAGAAGCTTTTTGTACTCCCCTTGAGGTTTTTGCACAAAGTAGTGTGAGGGCAGTGTGATGTTCATTTTTATTAAATTGAATTACTTGAAAAATAGGATGTATGAGATTTAATGCCGTTGGGAAACCGTAAAATTTCTAATTTAGGATGTTCAGATCTTATATTCATGTTCTAGTAGTGTTTAACACAATTATGTGCAATATTTGCGTTTCAAAATTGTAATTGTGCCATGTTAGCCAGCCAGAATCGGTACTATCTCATTGGATAATCTTTTGATTGACCAACTGATTAAACTTAAGAAAAACTGAGTGTAGTTTTGAATGTGAAAGCTTTTAGAGTCCAGGTTTTATGTCAAAAAGGATAAAAAAAATTTTTTTTTTACATATGATGAGCTACATTGCAGAGAAAGCACATCCTGTTGTATTTTTTTTTTTTTTTTTAACAATTATTGTTCCGTATTAACATTTTATATTTGCAGCTTGAACTAAGAGAAAGAGCCGCTCTGGGTTTTATTTCACGATACAATGCAGATCAATTGCTAATCCTGTTTTGCGCAACAGACCTGTGGATGCCACAGAAACATCACATTCAACACTATGCTCACATTTTCTACAGTTAAATTTAAATATTCAGGAAAATCTTTTAAATGGTAACTAATATTTAAAACCTGTAACTTTAACAGAAATTATTATACTTTCCATTGTATAACAGCATTTTTAGAAGTTTATTAGCATGAATTTATACAGAAGCATTCTACAACTGTAGTAAACGGCTAAAATCCGTTTTAGCACAACAAATGCATAAACTCAAGGGGTGTATGATTTCTAATGGCACTAAAATTTGCCTCTTCATGTTCAATTTGCACTGATATGACTCGAGGGAATTCAATTAGTAAATTTTTTTTCTAATGAAGTTGATGTTTTACATGTACCTTCACATTTATTACAATAAGTTTTCTGAAAAAACTGTTGGAATAAAATCCCCTCTCTGTCAGGGAAGCTCTTAATTTCCATGCGTCTGAGCAACAAGATACATCTCAATGTTTCTCTGTGTTCAACATTTCTATTAAAAGTGGTTCCAGATGTGATGGCTCAGTATTTGCTCATACGGCACCTCATAAGCAGCAACTGTAGCTGCCATTAGCTAGTTAGCTCAGTTAGCCATGCAGCAAGTGGTCCGTGCGGTGAGCTTGGAGCACGCTGGTGCATACAGCTTTGGACTTGGATTGGCTAAGGCTAGCTGGTTAGCATGCTAACGTTTGTGGATATTGCCTTAACATAATACGTAATAACATCAGAACTGTTATTTCTTCACATCCTATCCATAGTTTTTGGGGATGTTTTCAACTAAAATTCTGACATATTGCACCTTTTAAGGAATGGACATAATACAGATTCATCATGTGGTTTTGATAGGCTGCCATCCTGCTAACAACTAGCGAGCCTCGTCACAGAATCTTTGATGAGTAAGTAACCTGCTTTAAATTATCTGGTGAGTTAAAAGTAAATCCTATACATATTGTTTTGGCATTACTTTTATTGTGTGGTTTTATGGCATCGATGAGTATTCATTCCTCTTCATTTTTAAAAAATGTTTTCTGTATGTGGTTCCTAACAATTCTTCTTTTCAATTGAATTAATATTTAGCCAGGGGCCTCTGCACATGGGCTTTATTAATTTACAGAATGATCTTGTGTATTTTGAATTCAGATTGTTGCATCCTTGGTAAAGACTTCTCTTCATACTGACCATCCTAATGCAAATTCACTTAAGAGGATTTGATCTGGCATCGAAAACATACTTTGCAGCAACAGGTTTAGCAACGTTCAACATAAAGGTCCACCATCATCAGAGCTTTAGATGTCCTTTGCAATAGTACTCGCCAGAAGGACGACTCACTCTGCGGCGCTGCATCAATCAGGCCTCTATAGTCGTACAGTAAAAGACCTATGACATTCTACTAAGAGCTTGTAAAATGGTTCATAATGGACCCTGAGAGCACAAGGCAAACGATTCTCTGGTTTGATTACGCAGAAGTTCGGCTGTTGCCTGAATGTCAAGAACTACTTCAAATGAAAGCCTGCTTCAAATGAAGTCCAGGTATTGCTCATCACGAATAATAACACAATCTCCCTAGTGGATAATAGCGGTGGCAGAGGCCTCTCCGCTGGTAAAGACTGAGCCTGAGGGAGTGATGCATGGGGCCAGAGAGAAAGGTCTTCAAGAAAATGTTATCTAGTGCTCTCTGACTGGGTCAAAGATCCACACATTATCATAACAACGGGCAGAATCACACAGCCAAGACTGGCGCAGGAGTGACTCAGTCGAGGCCCAGATCTGTACTGCTTGTTGTTCTCCATGAGAAACTGGTTGCAAGAGACAGGTTTTTTTGGTCAGGCTGTAAATGTACACAGAGCCATGTGTTGGGCGTGGAGGGCATTTTATTTTATTCTCCAATATTTATTAAATAAAAAAAAAAAGAATTTAAGTCTTAAGAATGACTCTCAACAGTAGAGCAGCATTTTAAAAAGGTGTATTGGTAAATACTGAAATGGCAACATTTTTATACACACTCAACATTTATATTACACACTTATTGTTAATGTCATATGTTTAATGATTATTAGCATATCCGCAGTTGTTAACGCACTTACATCATAGAAATATGCATTGTTAAAGTCCAGTGTCTGTATCAGTGTTGCCAGATTAATA
This sequence comes from Sparus aurata, assembly GCF_900880675.1. Classification (NCBI taxonomy): domain Eukaryota; kingdom Metazoa; phylum Chordata; class Actinopteri; order Spariformes; family Sparidae; genus Sparus; species Sparus aurata. The sequence goes on from NC_044199.1 coordinate 9,889,930, forward strand.
AGAGGCTTTCCAGCCCAATAACCCCCCCCCCCTCCAAAAAAAAGCTAAAAAATACAAATGAATTAATCAACAATAGAAAGATTATGTGGTTAAACATTTTTTTTTTTGATATGACATAATGATTAAACAACAACCAACTTGTTGTACATGTGCAATAGAACACACAGAGAAGGCTAAATCATAGCAATTAAGCAAACATTTCTGCCCTTTGCACTGAAAATTTAGAAAATAAAATAAAGGGGCAGCTAAAATGACAAAAAGGGGGGTTTTCTAAATGGATAACAGGCAACTGGCCTTTGACGGTATCATAAATTCCCCACGCATGCATAAAGTAAGCAAGAGAGAGAGAAGAGAATGCATGCTATCAAATAGATGATGATGTCATTTGTTGCACGCATAGTTTCTGTCTCACTGAAAAAACGTATTCACAAACTCGTGTGTGTTTTATAAGTTGCGGGCAGTCAATAATGATGACGAGTGTCATCTTCGCAGAATGAATAAATATTATGCCATATCAGCACTGAGTGAATGGTTGCGTTCCTATGACTAATGTGTACAATTTATGCGTGAACTTTTAATATACTGTCATTTTTAATGCTTCCAAAAACCAGCCCCATCCTATCCACCCGACTCAAGCCCATTTAACCTCGTACAATAAGACGCAAATCCACCCAATCTGGCAGCAACATTAAAACATTCAAATGCAATTGTAAGGCTTTGTAAAACTCTACGAATATTAAGAATCATGTGAGGTTTATGGAGGCGTGTAAGTGGTGAACATGATGTGTTTAAAGTCCAGTATTCATAAAGCTTTAAACCTCCATGACGTAACGACAGCGGTGTTTGAGAGAAGAGTCTGAGTCCTGGGTGACACAGCACATTGTAATGACCATAACTTCAGCCCGTTATAAAGACACATTGCTCTAATGTATTATTATTATACGTTTTTAATTTTATATAGCCAATTTGTTGTTTGAGGACTCTCTTTCAATATTAATATTACAGATTTTTAGTTCGGTATCCCCATCGATTTCTTTTGTTTTCCACCCTAACGTAAATGTTCTTAATATCGAGAGATGATTTATTATTATTATCATTATTATTATCTAGTAAAGGATTTCCAGCTCTGTTTCAATGCCACAAAACCTCCTTTGAATTAATACCAGAACAAAATAAATAGGATCGTCTGCAAAATTTGGATGTGATCAATGGTGTAGATTGTTACAGGTAAAAAAAAAAAAATAAATAAAAAATGCATCCATAATGTTATAACTGTGTGTTTTAAGCTGTCAGCTTTGTGAAGACAGACAGCCTCGTGTAAACAGGTTCGTGGGGGTTTACCCCTTTGTAGTTAGGTCACGCTGCGCTGTCTGAATAGCACAAAGATTCAACCCAGATGACAATGCAGGGCACAATGCAGTGGCTCCTGTTTACAAATAGCATCCATGCCTTTAACACCTACTAACCCGGGCCAGTCATTAACCATCTTCAGATCCCGGCTCAGTTAACTCTGGTACAACATTTAGGAACCAGATGGGTGACAAAATGTCTGAATCACACAGGTGGTTGATTGCTGGATGTTTGTATTTTAGGATGTATTAGAACAGGCTTTTTATTGCCTCAAACCATTGTGATTATATATACATTTTCAGCTGACAGACACGCTGTTTCCTAAAAAGACAAAACAAAGCTGAAGGTCACCGACACAGACATTTGTCACACTCGGAGATATGCGGTAGATGTGACAATGAATCTGCTTTGCAATCGTGAATGGTGGATTGTGACGTTATCCGTCTGATCCAGACAATGTTGACCAGACGGACGAACAGAGTGGTGAAATAACATAAACACAGACATAACACTTCATTCACAAAAGCCCTATTCCATCGCCGCTGTTTGGGTCGGTCACTTGACCATTATTGTCTGCTGTCGGTATCAGCGCTGAGCAAAAGCATGCTAGACTCAACTCAGACTGCTTTCCATGCTGTTATTTCCCCTAAGGTCAAGCCAAGTGGGGGAATGGGCTGCTCATGGCAGCATTTAAACTTATTTTGGATGTTTTTTCAGATGGAAAGTTAAAGCGACAACATATTTTGCCCCTGAAGAAATATGGCTGACTGTTGATTTTCATTTCCAGGTCGTCAAATAGGCTACTGACGTGCTGCCAAACCAGTCAAACAATCAAGAATCTTTCTCCAGGAAGTTACGTTTTCTTGCTTTAAAGAACTACTTTGCATTATATTTGCGACAGTGTAATTAAAGCTGATGACACAGAAGCAAAACAGACGTGCGTAACTTAATGTTCATGTATTTATTGGCAGCACAGCATTTCAGTTCACAAATCATTTATAATGAAACACTGTTAAATATGGGATACAGGATCAGTCACACGAAGATTGAGACAACAATAACAGATCCAAGAGCAAGAGGATTACAGCTGCACACCTAACAGGTCCACTTCAAAAGCACTCGGTGTCAGATCCCACAAGTCCAAGAGGGGTCGATTTATCCAGACGGATGCTGCGTCAGTTCCTCGGGATACCTGCTGCCTGTGCTGAAGATGCCAGCCCTCGTTCAGTGACATCTTCCAGGTATCATCGCAGGACAGGTGCTAAGACCGCGTAGCACAGCACCTGAAAATGAGCCGAGTACAAATGAAGTCAGCCTCACACTTAGAACATGTATCAACATATGTACAAGTCCCACTTTGTGATCTTTGCAGGCCTACCTGTATCTTCGAGGGCAACCGTGATGACCAACGATGTACTCCTGAGCATAGCAGAACCGCCTGCAGAGTCCTCTATACCCACATGTCCAGTACTGCATTTCTGGATCATTGCCTGTGGATCATTATAAAAAAGAATCACCAATATGTCCACATCTTCCTGATGGCTATTGACTGGTTCATTAACCGCAATCACATTGGTTAAGGAAACAAGTTCTGATTTCATAATTAGATTTCTCTTCTCCCAAGAGCCACACAAACAGGGCTCAGTATGAGCACAACGCAGTTCGAGCATTTTTTCCATATCACGATTGGCTTGATTTGATCTCACACTGCAAGAAAATGTGTGTGTCCGTTGCTTACCCTCCCCGACTGCGAGCATCAGGAGAAGCACAAGGAGAACCAAGCTCAGTCCCCTCATGTTTGGGTACCAATAACCTTTCAGACACTGTTGTGGACAGGCTGATGCTGCATTTATACAGCATTTCAACCACGGGGGAGGAGTCCGTCGTGCTCTGTCCAAATCACAATAACAAAGTATTGTTAAAGTATAATGATGGCTGTCTGAGGGCTGAAGGTCAGGACTATCAGCTTACTCAGCTCGGTCAACGGCTGCAGCTTCTTGAGAATTTGGGATTACTTTTGAGGCATTTTAACAAAGAGAATGCACTCAATGTCCAAAAATAAAACTTTATTCTTCAATTTCCCTCCAATAACACGGAAATCTAAATGAAAAAAAGGACAGTTCTTCGGCATTGTACTTACATACACCCCTATGTCTGGACAGAGGAGTGAACACAGACCACAAGGGACTCCTTCAATACAACAAGACCTTCAAAAGCTTATTCAAAGGTTGAAACACTAACTAAACTGTTTGTTTTAGACACAGTAAGCAGTACAATTCTGTCTGTCCTGCTGTGTTTTTAATGGGCCGCCCTCTGTTCGACCACTGCTCTGCCCACATCTGAATATGGCAGTAGTTCATGTGTTATTGCTGATGCTGTGAAAGTACAATCAAACTGCACAAAACATGCTGCTCCAGTGACACAGGGGAGGATTGTTAACGATACAATAACAACACAAGGCATGGACACAGAGACATGTGCTTGTAGAGCGTGCCCCCTAGTGCCTGCGTAAGGATGGTATGTCGCTTGTTGACAGTACAGAGGAACACTTTAAAGCAACAAATTGTGAATAATCAGTCTAAAGAATGATCTTTTCCAAGAACAAGTACAGGAAAAAGAGAGAAAAGCTGAAAAAAATGTAGGTTAACACACACCATTATATATAAATGCTCTGTTTTGGCTCCTGTCTCTTCCGTCCCAAATACCCAGTCTGCTCTGATTGGCCGGCTCACACACACCTGAGCCAACACCTCTAGCAACAACAGAGCAGCTGTGCTTAATCAATTATTACGTGCCAAATAGCCGCTTAGCATAAATTATGCAAATGCTTGAATCTGTGACGTATAGTACACAGTGTAAAGTACAAGGTTCGGTTGATGCTGACTTTGACGATTTAACTTCCAAGATTTTTTAAATGCACAAGAACATAGCTATGCTATATAAAACACAGAAGAAAATGTAGGAAAAGTATAATAATAATAATAATAATAATAATAGTAGTAGTAATAATAATAACTTTATTTACAGAACACTTTTTAAAACAGAGTTTACAAAGTGCTTTGGCAGACAAAGTCAAAAGGCAGGACACTAATGAAGACAATATAACAGTATAGATGCTTAACCACAGGGAAACTGAAATTAAGGATACAAGTAGGCAAAATAGAATTTACAAAAATCAAATAGGATAGATAGGATAGGATAGATAGGCAAATAGATCAAGTAGCAGGAGACAGTAAGAGGATGACGTCATATGAAGGGAATTAAAAACAAATAAGATTTACAACAGCAAACAGCAAAATGAATTAAATAACAGAGGGACGGAAATAAACAAGAAAAAATGTGCCTTCACATAAAAGCAGCTTGGTAAAAGTAGCTTTTAAGAAGTTACTGATCCCTTAAGCCTTTAATATATAAATGATCATTTTTGGAAAGGTTGATCCAAGTCAATCTAATCGATTTAAAGAAAATGTATGAGAAAAAAACATGAAAAAAAAATCATATTTAAAATGTTATCACTGCAATGGCAAAATCTTGGATATATGATTTGATATGAATTTTATAACCTGCATAGATATCACACAGTAGTAATAGTCCTCTGGTACAGAGGGTGGCGGTAGAGATATTACCAGCCGGGTTGTCTCTCAGCGAAGAAGAGCGCTGGCCATCTGCGCATGCGCCGCTCGTACAGCTGCAGTCAACAACAACAGCCTGGACCATCTGCCCTTTCATTCCAAGATGGCGGACCTCCTAGGTTCAATCTTAAACTCGATGGAGAAGCCTCCGACAGTCGGCGACCAGGAGAGCCGACGAAAGGCTCGAGGTACTTTATGTTTTGCCTAAACAACGACGCGCTTTGCGGTCGTGTGATACTGCCGAAACTGATATAAGATCGATATGTACCGGTATGTGGAAAAAGAAATAAATCGGATAGGCGAATTGAGCGTTTCTAGAGCTCCCATTGGCCGATTGAGCTTTCAGTAAGCGCAGTTGGCCCGGGTTTAGCACCGCCTCAAAGGAACAGGCAGTCCCGCATGTCCCGCAGACTGCCGCATACCGGAGGTCACTGGACGAGTGATGGAGTGACGGGGCTTCCTGTTGAGAATGGTTCCGTTTTCGAAGCAGACACAGTCAGAGAGGGGTTAACTACAGTCCAAGTCTGGGCTTTTGGATTTATATGAATGGATAATTGTGACTGTAAACAGACCTGAACTGCTGCGGTGGAAATGCGTCTCTTAAAAAGCCCTCATTGTTTCCATTAATCAGTCTCTCTGCCACTTAATTCACATTTAAAAAAAAAAACAAACATAATGTTTGCATCTCTCTCAGGCTATTGGCGTTCTACTTCGTGAGCGACAATAAATACAAATGAATATTTTAAGTTAGATATATCCATCATTTTAAAGCTTAAACTTCAATTGTAGTGATAACTAGTATTTGCAAGTTACTAAAGGCTTTCACAGGTACATGTATTTCCTTTAACGCTCCATTTAATTCGACTGATAACTCCAGGAGCCAACAGCTGGCATTTTGTCTCTCGCTGAACATGGTGAATTTGGAATACAGAATGTCACAGTATTTCCTGTTTGTAGAGCTGACGTAAAAACAATAGATTCTGGCAGTTCTAAGAGGAGCCTTGCTGCTATAAAAAAAAATAAATAAATAAAAAATCAACTCCATCCACTTAAAAGTTGTTGTGAAGACGTTGCCACAAGACTGCGGTGATAAAAAAAAAAAAAAAACTTGCCAAATCTGTTTCATTAACTGTTATGACTATGCCTACTAATAAAACATCAGAGGCAGTGTGTGCGTAAGACACATGCAACGAATAATAAGATTTGAGTCAGTCTGTAGGCCAGCCTCCAATGATCCGGAAATGTGGTTAGGGGATTACAGGAAGTATGTCTCTTGATTAGCCTTTTTTTGTGTGACTTAAGTCTTTATAAAAGTACACGAGGGCCAGCTGTGTACGTGCATGATCCGTGTTTACAACGGAAACTTTCAAGCGTTGTCGGGAAATAAATAAACAAACAAACTTCTGTCCTTTTTTTTTTTTTTAAGAGCAAGCAGCGAGGCTCAAGAAGATGGAGGAGGACGAGAAAAAAAAGAAGGCGGCGTTCAGGAAAAAGGTGAGAGCTCACGCGTCGCAAGCAACTCCAGCTTCACTGTATACAACTGGCGACTGCTCTATATCATATATGTATCATCGCATGCAAAGTAACACGGACCCCCTGTGTCTTGTTCAGATGGAGAAAGAGGTGTCGGATTTCATTCAGGACAGCGCGCAACAGAAACGAAAGTACAACCCCATGGGGAAGATTGAGAGGAGTATATTGTAAGTAGTCATTGCCTCGCTTTGTTTGATAAGCCCCTTTTTATGCAAGGGTATAAACCGTATTTTGTTGTTCGCTCACAGCTGTTTACATCTCCTGCCCCTCCTGTCTCCTCACAGGCATGATGTTGCAGAAGTGGCCGGCCTGACATCTTTTTCTTTCGGGGAAGACGAGGAGAGCCGCTACGTCATGCTATTCAAGAAGGTATCGCTGCTTTTTTTTCCCCCCTTGATTCAGTGTTCTCTTTGTTACTATTATTAGAAGCTCATACAACACTGATATGAAAACAAATGAGCAGCAACGTGACTTATTCCCGTCTCGTGCTGTGGCAGGAGTTTGCGCCGTCGGACGAGGAGCTGGAAGCCTATCGCAAAGGAGAGGAGTGGGATCCCAAGGTGGCGGAGCAACGGCGCAGGCTAAAAGTGAGACTGAGCGCTCTTTCCCTTTTACGTCACTCAGCCTCTGTCAGACATGCACACTGTTAGATCAATCTGATGGCAGCTGAACATATTGTTCTCAAGTCTGAGCAAAACTCCTCACTTAATCATACCAGGTTGGACCTAGCAACACGCACAAATCACTTTTTAATACGGCACAAATATGAATTGAATGCAGTCATATTGAAGTAAAGGTTGCAGTAAGAGAGTCATCAGAAGGTCATGTCTTACTGCCTTCTAAGCACACCGCCGTAGATTTATTAGATTGATCCTCGGATATCAGCTTGGTCCATACAAACTGTTTTCCACCAGCAGTGTGGCGGCGACAACGAACACAGTAATAATCAGCCCAATCTCTCGCTATAATTTTACTTTTCATTCTTGGCGGCATATCAATGACTACATTTATTTATTGCGTCGTTGTGACATTGAAAATAACAGGGTAACTAACTTACACTTCTTCTGGTTATGTTTCGTTGTTTTTTTGTAGTGCGTTTGTCTCATTACAATCAATTTGAAACCGAACATTGACAAATTCATATCACAAGGTATTCCTGCCTTTAGAGTGTATTTTATCTGCTAAAATGGAGACAAAACGCACAGTGAACAAAGTTAAAGATGAATTAGACAACTTAATATCACTGTAATGTCGTTCATCATGAATGCGTTTGGTCTCTGGTATCCTTATGCTTGTAGTTAGAATTGATAATTTTACTGCTACAAGTCCCAGTACTTTCTGGGGAAGGATGCTGGAATAGGTCAGTTCATTTCCTGAAGTGGAAGCTGGTGAGAACAGCTACATATTTTTCAATTTCCACACTGCAGCTCGAGGTTATTTAACTATTCCTCGAGTATCCATTACAGTCCCCTGACTTTTTCCCTCCTCCTCTCCGCAGGAACAGGCTGCGTTGGAAGAATTAGCATCCAGCCAGACGAAGAAGCCAGAGGCATGTCCCAACTCCAACTACAGAGACAAGTACAGCCACCTGATCGGGACCTCGGCTGCTAAAGATGCAGCACACACACTGGAGGCCAACAGGGCCTATGGCTGTGGTGAGTAAACGCCGCCGCGCCGATCAGTCTCATAGCGGCACCGTGTCGCTTCGCCTTAAAATAACAGCTCCACGTTATTTACTCATTGTGTTCTTTTTTTATTTGTGTTTTTAATCAGTGCCGGTGGCCAACAAGAGGGACACTCGCTCCATAGAGGAAGCCATGAATGAAATCAGAGCGAAGAAGCGGCTGAAGCAGGAGGACGACTCAGGGGCACACAGCAGCAGCTCTTGAGTCGCCTCCATTTTTTTTGCTTCCCGTCTACTGTTGTGTGTATGCATACGGGTGTGTGTGTATGTATGTGTGTATGTGTGTGTGTGTGCGCAGTATAATTCATCCTATAATGCAATACTCTGTACTTCAGACATTTAAAGTATAACTTATGAGGCAGGTGTTGAATCTAGTCTATATACGCCACACTCTGATTGTTCTGATATTGTGAAATCTGGGTTTTGGTTGGAGGTACTCAGGTGTGTCTGATCCCAGAGGCGGATCACTTTACATGTGATGTTCTGTCAGTTATCAAGCCTCTCATACACGATAATATACCATGCAGTATGAGAAAGGAGTTTTGAGTACAAAGAAGTATGTCCAGCGGGTGTTCAGCTAATTGAGAGCACCCGGTGTCTTCTTACATTATTTTTAAAGGACATTTTTTGGCAGTGATTGACATTTTTGATGCAGATTTGCATCACTGACATTTTTAACATAGAAAATATTGATACTTTCCAGCTTTAGTCAGGCTTGATGACATTTTGAAAGCAAGTTCTTAGTGTACTGAAAAAGTCCCGCAGACAGTGTTCTGAATATCCAGTGTAATTTTTTTAAAAGGGAAACGGAGGTCCTGTCTTCTCGACCAGCATTGGGTTTGTTAAATTTTCGTTTTAAGTCTCAGCCTGTTTCAGAACTCGGTGAAGTTGGAAACAAGCCATTTTCTCCGTTTCAAGAGGAATCACGTTTTAGAAGATGATGTTTTTTCTGTGTCCGTGATCAAGTTTCACTTTGGTTTCTGTGCATCTGCACCGAGTGAATCAAACTGTCACTACAAGCTAAATGTTTTATTATTGAGCCGCATGATGGCTTTCTGTGGTCATCATAGGACGGAGCGGATGTACCAGACTCATTGTAAAGATGTTCGTCAGATCTCTTTTGTTTGTCATATCTTCAATTTCTTGGCATCTTGATGTCTGTTTTAACATGGTTGCACTGTTTTATCCCCTGATGTGTGTTAATAAACAGAGAACTGTCCGCATGTTTCCATCATTTCTGCATAGCCGAAACTACGCATTTCCATGTTTTGAGACTAAATTTAGACTGGTTTAATAATAGTTTTCAACCGGTATATACAGTTTGAATTAATCCAACGAAACATGATGGTTTTGAAAACGATTCACTCTCCCTGGATGTAAAAGAAGACAGGATAGGGACATTTTCATAAGGCAGTGATGTTACAGTATATCTATTCAAATGCGTCTTGCACTCCACATGATTGCTGCAATTTAAGTGGGTTGAGCTGCATTTATAAGAACCATTTTATTTAATTTTTCCATCTACAAAATATATACATTTTCCAAAATGTGCTGATCCAGTGTGCAAGCTGAAAAGAAACCTAGACTAGCATAAAGACATACAGGAAACCACGTATAGCCATGCCTCACTCCACAGTCCTCCTTGTTCTTGAGCCAACACTACCCCTTGTCTCCTGAAGGAGGCGCCAAAGATCAACCAAGAAAAAAAAATCGATTTTTTTTTTCTTTTTCTTCTCTTTTTTTTTTTTTTTTTTTTAATTCTTGTTTCACACTGTCCTGCAGTTTCTGTCTCGCAGAAACACACATTTATTGCGCGTGGAGGACGCAGTCACGCACATGTAAAAAAAAAATGAGGTCCACGTTTTTGCTCTGGTTCATCATTTGGGTCGCAGATGCGGAGCTAAAACACCGGAAAGGTAAGAGCCGAGCCTGCTGATGCTTCTGTGTCCTGGTCAGACGTGTGGAGGCTTCAAATAAGGAAAAAAAAAAAAGCGTGAAATAAGGGTAAAGTTCTGCCGGACTTCTGTCAGAGCTGAACGGATATTTTGAGACCGGTAACATCTCCTGCTCAAAACTTTACGTTTTGTGTTTCTGCTGTAAAAGTTGTTTTGTCCACAGGAGCACCAAAAGTGAAATCATGACTTCTGTTTCTCTCTTGTGCTTTTTGTGGGCTGTGCTGGGATCAGTTTCTGCAGTTTGTCCCGTCTAGTTTGGAGCTGACAAAAAAAAAAAAGGCTTTGACAAATATTTTATACATGAGTTCACAAGGAAATTCCTGTGTTTTCTCTTCTGCGCCATATGCGTTTCTTCTCCTGCACACTGGGAGCTCATCCTCGTCATGTTCTGACACCCAGGCTCCGGGCTGCTGTGTACTTTCAAAGACAAGACGTACAACCCGGGAGACAGCTGGCATCCCTATCTGGAGCCGTTCGGACTCATGTTCTGCATGCGCTGCGTCTGCACAGAGGTGCCCTTCAACACAAACCGCCTTCATTAACAATCTAAAGGAACATTACACCAAAAACGGGCTTAAGAAAAGTCTTAACATATCTGACATGGTGCTGTTAAAAAAAAAAAAAGGCTTGTAAACTGTGCTGTATTTGCTCTCTCTCTCTCTCTCAGACTGGCCATGTGAAGTGCAACACAATCAAGTGTCCTGCTCTGCCGTGTGAAAACCCTGTGGCCGAGCCTCAGCAGTGCTGTCCAAGATGCACAGGTACGATGTCAGGCATCTCCTCATCCAAACACCTGGTGTCAGAGTCTTTGTTTGCCTTGTGACTTTCTGTCCTGTGTGTCCCCCCCCCCCCACTCCTCCTCAGATGAGCCCAGGATCCCCGCAGGGCTGAGGGCTTCAGTGAAATCCTGCAGGTATAATGGTACTATCTATCAGCCGGGGGAGACCTTCAACAAGCACGACCTCTTCCCCTCCAAGCAAAGCAACCAGTGTGTAATGTGCACATGCTCTGTGAGTTACATCGCATTTACTTCTTCTGTTTTAGTCAGACCGGGGTTGTTGTTTTATGGATCGGGGGAAAGAATATCACATTCTGAAACGGACAGCCTATGATCGTATAGGGGAGATGTAGGGTTGCAGTGAGCTATGAAACCAGAAGGTTATCGTTCTCTGGAGATACTGTGTGTTTGTATGGACATGGTGAAGCAGGGGTGCTGAGGGGGCTGCAGCATCCCCCTGAACCGAGGCATTATAAAAGCCATCAGTCGATAAGAGAGAGGGAGCGTGATGTTTCCCACACAAAGAAAGAAGCAACCTAATGCATTAGATTCGATGCCGAATATACAAGAAGTCCTAAATGATTTAGAATTCGTCAGAGACAGGGTTTCACAAAATGTATTCATCTTCGCCTGACTCCACAATTCACAAAATTGAGCGATTTTAAAAGGGAGTCTGGGAACCACCTCTGCCTCATCATCGCTTTGCCGTTTCCTGTAGTTGATGTGACTCCCTTGACCTACATAATGTTGGTGTTCATGATTGCCGTCTGCTGTAGCGCAAAACACTCTCAAACAGTTGAGAATTAAGACACAAAACATAATGTCAGCCTATTTGCTATGATGTCATTACATAGATTCATTCTCAGCACTACCAACTGTGACTGACTTCCAGTGTCCCTGCTGCGTATTAAATAAATTAAAAAATACAATAAAATATATACATATATAAAACTATAAAGTTTCATGTCTGTCGGCACATAATATTTTGTGACATTATAATAAAGAGTTTGTTCAACACCAAAAAACATTGTTCTAACTACTTCTACTGCTAATGATAATAATTCATGCTTCAGTTCAAATTCCACTTTCCACTTCAAAGTTTGAGAAAAGTCTGATGGACGATACAAGTGAAATAAAGTACAAAGAAATGGAAAAGAAGATATAGATGTACCTTAATTTTTTAATGTATATGGCAAAACCTCAGTTGTTCAGGGTGACTCTGTTTGCAGTATTTGTTTTTTGCATAGTGTATATTTATGACTTCCTCATAATCCTCCTTTCATTTGGTATTGTTGTTCTTCTGCCTAACAACTCATTTAAGCACCACCACCAACACAGCATTAAGGGAGAAAAACACTGACCAAGAATCAGATTTTAATTACTAGATGTTTAAAATGAGAAAGTTGCTCAACACAATGTCTTAATAAATGTTCATCAGAACTTCATTACATTATAAATATTGCTGGAGCAGCTCTGGCCCATATGTCACATTTTACCTCTCAATCCAAAAATTCAAAATGTGTGTGTATGTGTCAAGTGTTTTTTTTTTTTTTTTTTTTTTTTTCTTATTTACATTGCGTATCTCTGCTAACGTATAGCTGCTTATGGTAATTTAATGACACGATGGACGGCTGGCGCTGGTGAAATCACCTCGCTTTGGTTTCCATTTCGGCTCAGCTCGCAAGAGATTGATTAAAAAAAAAAAACTAAAGGCAGGCGGCAGTGAGGAAAAGCAGAAGTGAAGGCTAAATTGAAATCAGCCTTGAGTTGTCCCCTAAAAGGCCACATGATGTGAGGAGTTAATTTTATTAGTTGCTAAGTGTTGTTTGTGAACCGATGTTTCTTGGTTTCTAAGGAGACGACACATAACAATATACTGATTATGAGAGTGGACCCTGGTATAATTTAGAACAGTAAAAATCAGATTTATCCTCATTTATGGTAACATGTTCTGTTCTCATGGCAGTGTCGCTCCTGGCTTTGATTTCAATGTGACACACTCACAGCTTTGCTTATTATCGCAACATATATCCTCTTTCTTGAAAATCCTCTCTTTGGAAATATGATCAAATACTTTTACTTTCGGCCTGACCCCATTTCCAGTCCACAGAGTTGCTAGACTTTCAGCTTTCAACCACGAAAAGTACTCATTTGAATTGTGAAGGATCAAAGTACAGTGCAAACCAATTCCAGAGTAAAACTACACATAGAACAACAATAAATATATATTCTTAGATTTAAAAAATGCAAGTCTCTCTCAAAAACAGTCTGAGTGTGTGAGTGTCTGTGTGTGGGAAAAGCAAATGTGATTTGTTCTGCACAAAACCCAAATAAAAGAAATGTGTTATTATTATTATTTTTTTACTGGGATTTTCCTGGAACTGTGATTGTGTTGTGTGTTTTTTAGTTTTCGGAGTCATCTAAATGTTATTCTTTTATAAGTCCGAGAGAAGCCTGCGGAAACCTTGGAGCGCTTAAGGGTCGACCCTCTGGGAAGCATACTTGGAAATATATATATAAAAAAAAAAAAAAGACATTTTCTCCTCTCTTTCTTTTTTTCCCAGGATGGAAACATCTTCTGCGCTCTGAAAACATGCCAGCCAATCACCTGTTCCTCGCCAGTCTCCGTTTCAGATACCTGCTGTTTGGTGTGTAAAGGTAGACGACCAAAAAAGGATTTTACGCCGTTTCCAACGTGCAGTTTTTCCAGAAATGTATGATGAGCCTGAGCATGCGGCTCATGAATTGATTTGTTGAGGTAGATCACAGAATGCACATAGATGCAAAAAAAACAAACATTGACATAATCAAAATGACGTTCAACGCAATTCTTCTTGTTTCACTGTAAATGGGACAGAAGAACACAAAAAACAACTTCACAATATGATCATATATTGTAGGTCTGCACAATTAATCCAAATTGAAGTGCAATAACAATGTTTGACACACCAGCATCATAATGAAAGATGACCTGACCTACAAATCCTGTTCTCCAGATGTTTGTTTGGCAAAGACAAATGTCACATCATCACGATCTGAATAGTTTTTTCGGTGAACATAAAAACGCGTCGTACGACGGTCGCGATCTGTCAGAATAATCCCAATCTGATTGTTCACTGTATCGTGCACATGTACGATCAGTTCCTAATGGGTTTTTTTTTTTTTGTCCTATTCTCTTCTGTCTTTTAGATCACAGCACCAGTGGGTCTTCATCGACTGAGGATGGAAACCAGCAGCTGAACAGAGGCGTGGTACGTTCTCGCTGATTGATGGAACCTATTTAAGACAGTGCTTTCATTTGAAGCTTACCTCTTTGAAAATTATTTTGATGTCATCTGAAGACGGTAGAGTGGTGTCATCAGTTGTGCAGCTGCACTTTAATTACAGGACTCTGAGTTCAAGGCGAGTGTCCTTGAACGTGAAACTGAGATCACGTAAAGCCTCAGGGGAGCTGTTCCGCAGCTGATGCCGACCTTTGACCTCCCCTGTGCGAGGGTGCAAGCGAATAATTTGTTTCCTCTTAAGAATCGAGGCTTGTTTGCTCAACTTAGCGTCACATTGCTCAGATTATCCCTGAGACATTTTCCTGTGATCGTAAAAGACAAAAGCTTCATATGTTCCCATGGATCACATGGCCTGAAAGTAAGACTGAACTGCAACGGTCGGTCCGTTTGAACTGCCTAAAAAAGTCTAAGATGTGGGCAGTGATTCATGGTGATGCTCCTTCAGCTATCACTCAGGGGGGAAAACCAATAGAAAGTAAAGCCAATAGAAGACAGATAACTGTGTTTTATTATGTCTGTGTCCACAAAAGAGGCATTCAGTGGACCAGTGTTCTGGAGAGCAGGGCAGGGCGCGGTCCGACCGTGCCACTCCACCCAGGGTCAGGACTTCTCCCAGAGGCCTGAGCCTCAGTAAACTCAACCTCAAAGGGGCTTCGGAGACCACCGTGAAGATTCTGCTGCAGCGGAAACACCAACGAGGTGAGACTTTGTCAAAACAAAAGAGATCCTGTATAGGTATTTGATTTTATGGAGATGTTCCTCGCAAAAGTCGGCGATCGTTTCCACATGTAGCACAATGCTCAGATGTTTTCCATTTCTTCTCAGCGTGTTTATACAATGGCAAGACGTACTCTCATGGAGACATGTGGCACCCAGTTTTGGGGAAGGTCCTGGAATGCATCCTGTGCACTTGCACCGACGGCCTGCAGGACTGCAAACGCATCACGTGCCCCAGCCAGTACCCGTGCCAGCATCCTCTGAAGCCAGTGGGGAAGTGCTGCAAGACTTGTCCAGGTACTCAAACATGGCTCATAACATGCTGAACTGTTTATGCTGACATGATGCTGATTAGCTGTAAACATCACCCACACAACTTCTGTCTGTTTTTTCTCACTCTCTCTCTCTCTAGAAAGTAAAGCTGAAAGTAACCAGACCCAGTGTTATCTGGGATATAAAAACAGCCTCTTGGTGTACAAAGTGGATTCGTCTTTGAAGGTCGACCCACCCAACACAGTGCGGATCATCGCTATTGAGAGACAAAGCACGGCTGAGGTTGAAGTGCAAGTGTGGAAGGCTGTTGAAGGTACCGTAACTACCGCCAGGAACGTCAATACAGGAAATGTTTGACATTTTGGGTCAATGCGCCTCATCAGTTTCTGCCGGCGAATTAGACTAGAAGATTGATACCACGCTCACATCTGTCACATCTGCTACAGCTAGCCTAGCTTCAGCACAAAGACTCCAACGCTAGCACATAACCCCGCACAAATACGCAGCGCTCGATTTTTGTACGGATTAAGAAGAACAAGGTGCAGCGTGTTCACTGGTGAGATTTAGAGCTAGGCTCACTGTTCCCTCCTTTCCCCGAGCTCTCTGCGAAGAGCTCCAGCTCTGCCACTAGAAGGCAGAGACGCATTTAGCGAGCAAAAACGTAAAGAAAACATAGAAACAAGGAAATCACCCAGGTAAAACAAAACATCACAGCTGCGGATAAACCTCAAGAAATGTATCAAGGTAAAAAAACGGGGCGAAGATAAGATGGCCAACAAGATGACGTGCCCTGAGGAGGAATTCTGCTCTGTTCTGGAAGATCACTTGTGGCAGCTCTCCGCTGAAATGTCCGCCCAAACTGTTGAAGAAAGAAATAGAGAAACATTTTCAGACAGGATTTTGGCTCAGATAATCGCCTCTTGCCCAGGTCTGCTCTTCGTGCTGTTCGGATTTGGGCGGCGTGTGCTCCAGCTCCTCTGCGGGCCTCCATGACCTACCTTTGCCCAAAATGCAGGATTTCAGCTTTAAAGACGCGCGTACACACACACACACACACACACACACACACACACACACACACAAATGTGACTAAAACAACACCTGTATACGTTTACGGGAAGATGATTGAACTGTTTCTTCAGAGACAAATGCGTAGAATAGCTGCAGCACTGTATGACTCTCATCTGGGGTTTTTTTTTTTTTTTTTAATTTATAGGTGTTTTACAGTTGATGGAAATCGGTGACATTCAAAGAAAAGGCATAATGGATCATCCAGAGAATTACACGTTACTCACAACGCTCGATGAAGGTCTGTAAAATCCTGCTGACTGTTCATATGACCTTTTGGATTTGTTTTGTATATTTATCCAATTTTTTTCAATTTTATTTCAGAGACGTGGCAAAAATTTAAGGAGGAGGGAGAGAACCTGAGCAAATCCTCTCAGACCACGATCTGCGAAGACGGCATCCGGGAGATGGTGACCTTCCTTAACCCCAAGCAGATCGAGGACGTGTGTTCCCCCTGAAAGTTCCTCCGCGCATTCCCACATCCCACACGGTTAACGCTGCACTCGGATGTCCCCACGTCGTTTCCTGTAACACAAGTGGTGTTGCTCATTTACGATACTGTTTATTGATTGATTGATTGATTGATACGTTGTTGTCCGTCGTGTTTTAATCACCACACGTTTCTCTCTGTTTTGTTGAACTGTTTAGGTTACGAAAACTGTCATGGTCGTATCCCGGTAGGGGAAAAAAAAGAAAAAAGCTAAATAAATCACAAAATGCAGCGTAATGTCACTGTGAAGGTGGAGGGTAGGGATGTGTTGCTTCTGTGATGTTAACATGCTCATCTATTGAACAGTAATCACATTAGTTGTGTTGGAATATGTTGGGAAAGGGGCCATGTTCTGTTCAGAATAGGTTTTTTTGTTTAAGGGTGTTATATGATCATCAACGTATTTAATGTACATAAAAATGGAGGTTTTGACACCTTATTTAAAGTGTATGGTTTCTGTGTATATACATCTGACTGTATGAATGTTTTGGGTTTTTTTTGCATGTAGTAGCATGAGGGATCAATCACTGAGTATTCATTAATGCGTTAACAGCCTTTTCGTAAATATTCCGGATATCAAATTATAGACCTACTGTAGCTAATTTTCTGTGCAGCCACGAGACATTTTATACTCCACATACCAGAAAAAAAATGTTTGTATCTTAAAGTGGTCGTAGTCGATGTTAGCTGAATGAACTCTGTACCTCTGCCCACTGTTTGATCAGTGTTTCACACCATTAAACTTTTACGTCTTGATTCGTTTTCAGCCGTAACATCAATGATGTAAATGATGCGTGGCCCACAAGCGATGGAGTCGTTAGCGCGGAGTTGAACACAGTAGGACCGCTCCTAACAATAAACAGGCAAAAACAACAATGATGAGAGATTAGTAATATCTCGAGCTCGAGACGGGCTTGAGATCAGAGCCCGCGCTTGTCTCTGAAGGCGTTTGTTTGAGAACTATTTGCTGATGCATTTTTTGGTCTGCACGCCCGGGCCCTGCAGAGCGGTCCAAACACGATCACCGCCTGCAGGCTTCCATTAAACAGAGCTCCGGAAGGCCGGATAAACTGTTTTCCCGCTGGAGATGAAATGTTATCAGAGGCATGAAAATCAAAAGCAGAAGTTTGAAACGGCCTTTACCTACTGAAACTTACACACACGAAACATTCCCAACACCAGCGTTGTTGTACACCGTTTATTACTGAGTGTAGTTCTGGGGAGACGAAGTGTCTGAACACCGGTGGCTTCTGTCTGTCAAACATGGAACTTTCTTGAAAATAAAGACTAAATACTTGGGATTTGACTGAAAGACTCGGTTCCTATGAGGCATCTTTCCTCTTAGTAGTTAATCGAAGCCAAAGACTCTTGATCCAACATATTTTAAGACAAGAAAATCCGTAACAAAAAGTCCAGCTAAGTGGCACAGTATGTGAAGTGTTGGCGAAGTGCACACTGTCAGTGCTGTCATATTAACAAAGGATGTCACATTCATAATGATGATCTGCAGCTCCCTCATTGGTATTTTGGTTATTTTACCCACAACTCCACTGTTTTGGTTCGATCACGTAGCTGTTGCTGGTTCCTGGGCCCCGTACGTTGGCTGCCCGCTGCTCCTCCAGAATGGGTTAAATGCAGAGTAACACTTTCACTACATTCTTCATTGTATGATTGTATGTGATAAATATGGATTATTTCTCTTCTAATTGAAGTGGGCATAGACAATCCCCCACTCCCCACCCCAAGCGTCACTATTACTGGAGCCACCATTGCAAAAAACAGCCTGATTGCTTTTCTGTTTGCCCTGCACAGAGAACAATCTACTGCTCAGTGTCAGCAAAACACACCCCTGTCTACAGCAGTGGAGCTGAGGTGGAGCAGATGAACAGTTTTAAGTTCCTGGGAATTACCATCAGTGAGAATCATCGTCCAAAATCACCAAAAACACAGAAAAAGCTCTACTTCCTGAGGAAATTTAGGAAGGCTAAATCCCAGAGCTGTATTCGCATGGCTCATCCTGCTAAGCCCTGGACAGTGATTCAAACCGCCCAAAACATCTTTGGTATCGGTGATGCAGGTGAAGTGAGATGTCTGCACAGAGCCCACAGGAGACTAAGAGACAGCACCCATCCCTGCCACAGTCTGTGGCAAAAGATACAGAAGTATCCGCTGCCGTACCACCAGACTACAGAGCAGCAGTTCTTGTCCACGCTCAAGTTTAATCCACAGATTCATTTCTGTTTGTTTGAAATGCATTTCATTTCGCAACCAGCGTTGTAAAATAACAAACACATCAACTTTGTTTGCAGATTCTTTCAGACCCGCTGTAGACCTAAACCAGAGTGATATCTGCATGTTCAGACTTCTGTAGTGGGGATTCCGCTTTTGCAGACGAGTGCGACTGTCTGATTTAAGCACAGGCCAGAAAGCCGAGAGTAGATCATTACTCGTAAGGAGCTCCGTAGAACCCACGTAAGCATGATCTGTGAGAGCGGTCCTCTGGCTCGGCAGCACTGTGTGCAGTCTGTCCGCAGGCCTGTTTGATCAACAGGTGTCAAATTATCACTGCGGTTCCCATGACTCAGTCCGTGTGCAGCGGCAGATTGGGTAGACTGAGTGGGCGCTTCAGAATAATATTGCTCCCCTTCTCTGTGAACTCCCGACGTGCTCGCTCTCCGTCCCCTCCCCTTCCACAATGACTCATTGTGTTTCTTTCACACTTAGCGCCAGACAGCTCTGTCTGTCTCTCGCTGAAGGCATGAAACAATATTTTGAAACAGACGCACTTCCCTTGTAATGCCTTCATTACTCCCTCAAAAAGGGCCGTCATATTTTTGTGTAAACTGTCAGACCTGGCACTTTGCAGCGCTCTCCCCCTCTCGGCTATCCAAAGAGGCTGTTCCAGTCAAAAGGGTGAGAAAGGGGTGTTCTACTTTATTGCTGCCAACTTAAATTAGTAATCAACATTTTCACGTCGCCATCTTGCCATGCGGGTCATTAGCCGATGAATAGCGCGCAGGTTTAAAACAAGTTTTAATTACAGCAGAACTTGCTGTATCTGGCGCCGCGCGGCTCGATCTCTTTGTCCGTCATTTTTGATGAATCCCATCAGTCCTCATTCTGCGGATGTTTGTGGATTCGTCTCACGGGCCCCGCTCAGCTATGCATGCTTTGCCTTGGCTCGGGCAATTGTAACAGCTGGGGGCAGTCAGTGGGTATAAATCATGCAGCCGGTCAGCTCTCTGTGTATGTGTACTCCACCCCGCTGTCCACGTAACCCAGATTCAGTGAGAAGTGAAGAAAATGTGAGAGTCGGGGTCACGGCTCGGCCCGGGATTGGAGGCACTTCTGAGACCATTATTGTGATGTTAACAAACCTGAGTCGTCGTCGTTTTTTTTAAAATGTCACTTCCTGTTGCGGGACAGTCAGAGGGCATCGACTCGTGCTTGCCACAGGACCGACTTCAGGAATCCTTGAAGTTCACGCAGGATTTGCTTTAATGGCCACGCTTGTCTTGCAAAGAGACCCAGCTGAGCTGAACTGATTTCTGAAGATTAAATAAAACATTTCCGCATGTGCTGCGAGCAAAGCGGTTCCACGCCAATGCATACAGTGTTTGTGAGGAACTGAAGCATTGCAAATCAATCAGGCAGCCTTTTGATTCAAAGGGAGCCAAATTGTGTTAAGTTAATTAAGTCTGATAGATGTGTTTGCTTTCATAGCTGATTAAGGTGCTCTGCAGAAACCCCTGAGTTTATACTTCATCAAAATACTTCCGAAATCTATCACGGGCTGTGTTTTTTACACCCTTACCCTCTCATTAATTAAGTTGGCCCTGATCGCTTTAGCTGATGTTTGGATTCCGGCCAGGAAAACACGGACAGCGCCGCGTAACATGTCATGAACACTTTTGGTCGTCATCCCCCCTCATCCCGAGCGGCTCAGTTTAAAAGGTCACATTTTTTTGAAAACGCGAGCTGAAACGACTGTAAACTATTAACGACGGGGCCACAACGGGATCTTTTGTTTTTTCGCAGAATAAGGACGAGCAACAACAGCTTTACGGTTATGATCTGTAATTATTAATAATGGGCCCTTTTCAGATGTCAGCCAGAGTATCCGAAGCCTTCCAGGATTACATGGAAAGTGTGTTACAGTTCAATTGTCCATCAAAAGAATTAATGAATAGGTCCAGTCTGCAGTGAACTCATTTGGCACATGAGTAATGAGGAGTGTTGATGAGATATTTCGGGCCTATTCTTCCCGAGCCAAATCTGGTGTCTGAGTCTCCACGGGGTTGTTTCTCAGAGCTTAACTGTTGGCCCTCAATTTGAGAGTCAAACAAACCTTCCCCAAACATTTCTCAAGGCTTGATTGCGGCGCCGACTGCTCCAGATGTGAACATGCGCCGCGTGGAAATGCACAGACAAAGAGAGCACATATAGACAGAATAAACAAAAGGCCCTGTCCCGCCGAAAGACACAGACCATCATGCCTCTCTCCACCATGTCTTTTGTTATTTTTGCATTTGGACAGAGTACCTCTCTCCCCTGCCAGACTCTGTTATATCACCAAGAGCACGGACGAAAATGTGTTTTCAGTTAATAACCCACCTCATCAGTTTTTCAGTGGTAAGAACAAAAGAGGTTACAGAGGAAAAGCTTTAGCTGAGCCCCCTTCGCGTCCGTCTGTTTAATTCTGTGCGGATGTCGACGTGAAGGAGACGAGTCCGGCGAAAAAGACATAAAAAGAGACGTGAATTTCTGTCGGCGTAACACTTAAACCAACTTTGCTCTTTTTAAGACCGAATCCTTTGAAATGACTGCTCGCGTTCGTGAGTCATAAATTACATACATGTGTGGGTTGTGTAATTATCTTCAGTCTCGAAAGGGAGTCGTCGCATTAGTAGTTCATTTTCACTTCTTGAACACGCTCGAGGTCCACGGGGTCAGCAAGTGCGCATCGCCAATGTCAAAATGCCACGCTGTTGCGTAAAAAACACAAAATTGGGATGCAACTGAAAGAACACTGACAAAAAAAAAAAAAGGAGTTAAAGTACTCCTGCTTATTTCACAAGTTCACTGCCAACTCCCAAACAAACTGTTAGTCCAGTGTCCTGTGTGGCTTAACAACCCCGCTGATGTCATCTTGATGTCATTAGGGGGTATCTCGGGTTGTGTGCTTCAAGTTTATAACAGGCAGATGTGGCAGATTTCATGTTTCCATCTCCCTCTGACAATCGCGGGATAAAGAACTGCAGAAAAGAGTGAGAAATCATGATTTGGGTTCAAACAACCTGGTTTCATACGACACACAAACCACAATCACCCATGATTGTCCCATGTTTGAGCCACAGCCACCCTGATACAATATAACGCTGCCCCCATTGCGAGCATGCTTCTCAGTTGAGCTTTAATGAGCTGAAGCCCAAAATCCAAAAGACAGGCAAAGGAAAATGCAAGAGTAATGCAAAAAAAAACTGAGGACAGACCGGAAAAACCACACGGAACAAATGAGGAACACAGGGAACACACAAGGACTGAGGGGACAGGCATGGGACACGCAGGCACGAAAACAGATGAATGAACCAACAGAGGGTGAGGGAACAACACAGGCTTAAAAACAGCCAACAAAAGGGACGAGGGGCTGAGGTGCACGTGGAGAGACACTGGGAGGGAGAACCCTGGGAACACAGGTGAGCAGGAAGTAATGAGTGACAACAAGACAGAGAAGGATAGAACTACAAAATAAAGCAGGAAGTCAACAAACCAATAACCCCAAACCGTGACACTTTGTCCATTCTTTGCTATCAAACCTTTCTCTTTGACCTAACAGCAAAGAAGTGTTGGTGCCTAACCCTAACAACCCATGGTCCCTACATAACCTCAGCTGAACATCATGCATGTGAGCTCCTAGCTCGCGATTTTGTCAGGTAGAGTGTTGTCAGCAAGTTCGATCGTATCAGTGACAACGTCTTTATTTACCGACTGTATTGATAAAATAAAAATAAATCACATTTCTATCGTCCCATCGCCTGGTTAAACTCAGACGGCAACCTGGAGCTGTGTATTGCTTTTGAATTGATCCTTTATCAATGATTGGTTGATTGATACTACTCATCGGTGTGTGCATAATGCTGTGGAAAAGTGTAAAAATGGCAGGTGGAGCAGAGGAGGGTTTAAGGAAGAAGTTAATTGGCAAACTAAGTAAAGGAAGTTGTGTTTATGATAATATGTCACCTTCTTGTTAGCATGCACATGTGCAAATGAATACTTTCAGAGAAGCTCAAAGCGTCTCTGTGATGAGGTCAGTGAACGCCTCCATGACCTTGCACACAATCGTACATCTTGTTTTTTTTTTTAACAGAATTCCAGCACGAAAAGTTAAACGCTCCACTTATGTAACCGTACAGGCTTGACGCACTAATCATTATCACTTCAGAATTACTGTGTTACCACATTCTGGTCACGCATGAATTCATGCCAGGTCTCACTGGCTGAAGAGCAACACTCCACTTTGTTTATGAAACCAACAACAAATCCCGAGGGCGTTTACCTGATCTGCACTCAAAACCTGGACCAATAAAAGAAAATGATCACATTTTTTATATGATTCGATGACGCCAAGATCAAAGATTTTTTGCAGCTCTGGTGTGATACTGTGAGATATCTTCGCAACACTCACAAGCTCTGCTCCAATGGACTGGAAAATAGCCTTTCTGCAGCATGTCAAGTCTCTGCCATTTGGCACAACCACCTCATTACTGTCAGATATACCGCTAAAGATGAAAGGAGCCCAACCAGACCATCGGACTGAAGGCCAGGTGTTCATCTGACCACGTGGACCAGGAAAACTTCGGACTGTATATACTTATATAATTGATCAGAGCAAACAAACTCGTTACACCTTTCAGTGTTAAATCAAACTACACATTCAAAAAGGTCAACTACTACTGACATTTGGGATATTTGTAATTCTATACTTTGCTTGCACACTGAATATCTGATCACTTCCTACCATGTGTAGTGTAACTTGTTCCTTTAAGTCATCTCAATATAAGTTTTCTTGAGTAAAAGTAAAGATGTCATGTCAAAAATATTACTTTGGTAAAAGTGGTCGTCCTTACGAACAGTGCTTGAGTAAAAGTCTTAAAGTATCTGATATCAAAAGTAGTATAAAAAATTATTTTCAATACATAAAAAATTTACTAAAGTATCAAAAGTAAAAGTATTGAATACATCTATTCACATGTTTATATATACTGTATACTATGGGTCGACCAATTATTGGCCTGATTGATTATCAGATCTGATACTCAGCATTTTGCATATTATCAGAGCCAGTTTTTTGTTTTTTTTGCTGATGCAGGGTGTAATCTGCAAAGTACCTAGTCACTAAAGTAAAATTACAATATTTGCCTCCAAAATGTAGTATAAAGTAGCAGAAAATGGAAATACTCAAGTAAAGTACAAGTGGCTCAAAACTATACTAAAGTATTTTACTCAGGCAAAAGCAAAAAAGTAAAACAAATTCATAAAATAAAAATGCACAACGAAATGGTCACCAGAACGCATCCACTGGCTGTGTACAGAAAGCGCTTTGCTTTACATACAGTATATTTCATTTAGACACACAGAAGCAGGGAATATCCACAGATAAACGTATCAACCTGGAATCCCATGAAATATCTCCAAAGTATTGATTTATTCCACCTGGGCTGAAAAGTGCATTCCACATCTGCAGGCTGCCTCTGAGGAAAAAAATTATTGAAATCATATGAAGGAGGAGACCATGAAATCAAACAGGGAACGAACAACAGAAATAGAAACATGACTTAGAAATGAAACAACCTCCATTCTAAACTTGTTTAAGTATGCGGACCATAAATCATGTTGAACTGCGGAGGTTCAACGGCTACCACTCCAACGAGACGTATGATCACAGCCAGCTTCACTTCTGGATGAAACTGAAGGACTATACAGCTATGCTACTTGTTTTCCACTTGACTAGTAAAGCAACATTTATTCAAAACGTTCCCAATTACATTTCAAGAGGATATTGCCCCGAATTCTGAATAAGCGCAACTTATCAAAAGCTCATTTGACAACAGCAGGGTTGGAGTGTTACGGCGGCCCGGTGAACGGACTGCAGCCAGGATGGGTGTTGTCTTCTGTGCTCTGTGCAGACATTTCACTTCATCCGTATCGCTGATGCTCTGTCGATGGGTGCCAACGATGTGCCGGGCAGTATTAATCACACGCTGCAGAGCCTTTCCTGTCCGTGGGCCATGCACGAACCATGCCAGTTTCTGATTTTCCGGTCAGAAATGCTTTTTATTGTTCCTCTGTAAAAGCTGACATGAATTTGGCTCTGGAATGTATCTTTCTTAAGTTTCTTGAGAAAACAGCCTTTTGTTCTTCTTCATCTCTTCTCTCAGTTTTTATTTTTACCCAGTGTGGTGATGTGTGATGGCCATGACAGGTCCTCTGTGACGCTGATTCCCAGGGAACTAAAACTGTTCAACTGATGTAGACGGGGGTGTGCGACTCTGCCTCCTTCTTCCTGAAATCAACAATCAGCTCCTTGGTTTTGCTGACGCTGGGCAGCAGATTGTTCTCTGCGCAACACTCTGCAAGATTGTTGATTTCCTCCAGATCTGAACACTCATCGTTGTTTGTAAGGCTTTGACATCTGGGAATGCAGTTGTGGGTGTACAGTGTGATCAGGAGAGGCTTAGATGTGAATATTAAAGTTTTATATATATATATATATATATATATATATATATATATATATATATATATATATATATATATATATATATATACATATATATATTTATATAGGCAGTCCCCTGTTGGCTTTGACAAGTCAATCAGCATGCATGATTCACGAACTACTACTTCACTGCCTCACCAGCAGCTAAACATTTTAATATCAATCAGAGCATCTGTATAGTTTCAGTTCAGTTTTGTTCGCTGTTTCTATCCGACTCCATGATGGCTGCCTGTTCCATTGTTTTCTTATGGGCCATCTTGTATTTTGTCCTCATATCCCTTAGCAGCGATAGAGCTTCTTGCTTGGTAACTCCTGTGCTGTGTATGGCGCTGCCTGTGTAGAAAACAAAGTGTTATATAAAGACGGTGAAGGTCATCAGAGGTAGAGTTTGTTTAGTTCATTTGATCAGAAATGTGCATACTAAAGGGGACGACTTGTATCGTCGTGCTCTCTTTGATTCCTTTGATCATTTCATCAACTCTTTCGGCTCGCTGCTTTGCTGGCCTCAAAGGTGGAAGTTTTCTAATCTGTGCACAGAAAAGTTTGAAGGTGATTACATTATACTTGTTCTTCTTGCTATATTTACTATGATCTGATGATAATAAACCTTTTTCTGTCTTTTTCTGTATGGTGTCTGGATGCAATCAAGTTTTGGTTCTAAGTCTCTGTAAACATTAAGATTCCTCAGTCTGCGTTCCAGCATCTGAACAGCTGTTTGAATCCCTGTGAAAAGAAAACAAATGTAGTCCCCTTCATTATGGAGTGACTGTGTAGCCAAAAGTTTTTAGGGGCTTAAGCAAAACATACAAATATAGCTGCAGGTAAAACAGTCCTCACCAGTGTTCCCAGTGACATCATAATTTCGTTCTGCTTCCATCAAAATTTCATAGCATGTGTAGTTTTCAGGAATGGTGTCGTCCTCTTTTCTGTCCTCGTTCCCTGCTGCGTTATTCTTATCAGCTTGACAACCAAACTCATTTTCAGGAGAGTCTGCAACCTGAACATGAAGCAACATTCAGTCAAAAAAAGAGGAAACAATTCAGATGTTGAGACTAAGAAACTGTGAAGGTGGCATGTAACTAAGTACATTTACTCAACTACTGTACTTAAATACAAATTTGAGGGAGTTACTACTGTGTACATGAGTCTTTTCTTTTCATGCCACTTTCTATTTCTTTCCAGAGGGAAATAATGTTCTTGTTGCTTCACTACATTTATCTGACAGCTTAGAAAAAAAAATTAATGTTTTTGCAAGCATAAAGTAAGATGTTTATACAAGTGCAGCTGAAATTGTTTGTCAGTTATTGATAGAAGATTATTCTACAATTGTTTGTAATTGTAATGAAAAGATACTAAACAGTTCAAGTTCAAGCTTCTTAAATGAGAGGATTTGCTGCTTTGAAATGTTATTTCATTTAATAATTTTTAAAATCATTTGAAGTGATTTTTTAAAAATGTAATTAAAATCAAAGTTTCGATTGATGTCACTTTGGGGTTTGGTAAGGTGTCATGACACTTCTCACTATTTTCTGACTTTGTACAAACCAAACAATCATCTGATCTAGTGGAGGAAATAATCATCAGATTAATTTAGAATGAAAATCTCCTTCAGAATAACAGTTCAGAATGAGCTCCAGCTGTGTGGAGGACCTAAACTATAAACAAATAAAAATAAATAAATAAATGTCTCACTGCATAAATTAATATGTGTATTCCTCTATTTATCTACTTTCCTTTCAATTTCCCACTTTAATTATTTACTTATTCCTTTTAAAATATTTTTCAATATTATTTATTTCCTGAAATGTACATATTGATGTATTTTAATTTGTCTAATTTTGATGCATTTCAAGGCATACTGATTATCATATTGATTAATCCATTCGTTTCTTTAATTGTTTTGATTTTGGCAGTTGTCATCCTCCACATACCTTAACCAACTTAACAAGTAAAATCCTGATTTTATGTAAGTACTAATCCTTTCATCCATTATATTAATAAACCGTCACAAGGGCTGTTTTTTCTTCATACTTTACTTAAGTAACATTTTGAATGCAGGACTTTTGCCTGTATTTTCAGTATGGTATAAATATTGTTTTACTAAAGAGGAGGATCTGAATACTTCCTCCACCACAGGTATATGTCCAGACGGAGAGCAAGAACATAAGAATCACACAAACCGGACATGTTTGTACCTGAGTGACAAAGAAGTGCTCTGTGTTTTCCTGGAGGGTGTCGTCTCTTTTCTTCTTGCTTTTAGATTCTGGTGTTCTCTCCGCAGTCAGCTGACTTTTCTCGGACTGGGTGGGACAGGGTGCATCCATCAACATCACTGACACCTTTGGGATTCTTTCCTCCACCTGCACCGCAAAAAATTTTACAAAAATAAAAGACGAGTTGTTGACAGAACTGTTTGACTTTCATACGGTGAATTCTGAAAGGGGAATGCAGAACACATCCAACCTTCCACTTTGGATCAGTGGACACCTTCAGGGGGAGCTTGACATCTTCCCTTGTCTTCTTACGCTTTATTGTTATCCCCAGAATGTCGTGGAGGTAACGGGTCAGTAAGGGAGGGTCGCCTGCATTCAAACAGATGCATGAAGGTGATTTCGGCGTTGAC
The DNA here is from genome assembly GCF_900880675.1 of Sparus aurata. NCBI lineage: Eukaryota > Metazoa > Chordata > Actinopteri > Spariformes > Sparidae > Sparus > Sparus aurata. The sequence continues at coordinate 9,918,096 of NC_044199.1, forward strand.
CATTCAATCTTTAAAAACAGCCTCATAAAGGAGAAAACTCAGGAAGGGTTACCACTTCTCCGTGTGGTCAGAGGGTTGGAGTGAATATCAATTTCTCGAAGCTTTGGGAAAAGAGCGACAGCCATCAGAGCTTCTTCCTCTGCAAACTGATGAGAAAACACTGATGAGATGGATCGTCACTGATTTACTTACTTACCTGCAAATTATTCAACACACCTTATTTTCAGCTAAGTTGAGGAACTGAAGCTCAGGCAATGGCAAGCTGGATCCTCTGCAGTGCTCCTCCCCGTTTTCCTTGAAACCAATGTAAACCCAAGTTTAATGCAGATTTAAAATAGAAAAATAGAGAGGACAGCAACTATAGAATGAATTACCTCTGAGTTGCTCTTGAAACGTTCATCAGTGCAAGGATTTGGCTCAGTGGAGGCTGAGTCGGGGGGTTGAAAATAAATAACTGTATTTTTTTCTGTGGATGCTGACATGCAGGTTCATTGTTAAGTTATAAGCTGAGCATTTACCAAGTCCTTTCTCTTCAGCTCGCTCTTCAATAGAGGTCTGTAAAGGCTCTGAGCTGGCCATCAGTCGCAAATACGGTACTTCAGAAATGCGGTTCCCCTGTAGGTTTAAATACTTCAGCCTGTAATTGACAATTATAAACAATTAATTCACGGTTCCACCAATTTTCATGTGTTGCTTTGTTTTAGATATGCAAACTTCAAACCGCATCACGACCTCTTGAGGTCTGTCAGACAGCTGAAGACTTCAGAGGACAGTCTGTTATCATCAAGCAGAAGGACTTCAAGAGCTGTAAATTGCGTGTCTTCTTCAGCCGGCCTGGACAAAAGACAAAAAGAGAAAAAATGATTTCGTAAAATCTAACTTTATAAATACTGATTGCATTTCATAATATAGCTCAATCCATAAAGTTAGGGTAACCTACAACATACGGTATGTGTGCGCACCATTTCCTGCTCGACTTTCTGTACCTGGCAGTGAAGCAGGTGTACTGAATGTCTCCACAGCTGCCTCACCAGAATCAGGACTGTGTATTAGGAACATTTGTGCGCCCCCTCTTGGTCAGTTTAAAAAGTGTTACAAAGGCATCATGAGTTTATGGCCCTCCAACATAAATACGTTTACTAAAGTACTGTACTTACATATAATTTCAAGGTACTTGCGCTTTCATTTTATGTGATTTATTAATTTATTTATATAGTATATTTTCCTTTTTACTCCATTACATTTGTACGTCAATTTTAGTTAGTAGTCACTATTCAAATCACAGTTTTTCATACTCTTCCTGTCCAGTGAAAGCAAATGCATCTCCAAATTAAATAAACTAAAGTAATAAGTGGTTAGAATAAATAAACTATTTAAAACCCTCTGAGACTACCTGGGAAACACACTGTCACAAAGCTAAAAACGGGCTGCGAACACTATAAGGTAGTTTAAATGAGTTCAACCTTAAACATCTACAGCAGAAACATATTAATCCAAAAACATTACATACGATGGTAAGACACTGACAGGGACCATTTTACTCAACTACAAATTTATATGGACAACCTGTAAGACTTGTAATTGAATACATTCAGAAATTAACTCAAATGATCAAATGAATGTGAATAAACAGCACTTTTGACATTATCATGTCTGTGTATTGTGTTGCAGAGATATCTACGGAAGTCAGCATGCTAACCAGCTAGCCCGAGCCCATCCCGGTCTAAAGCTCCTGTGCTAGTGATGTAAACACCAACACTCACCTGGTCCCTGACCGCTAGCTGCATGGCTGACCTTTACGTACATTCTGCTGATCATACTTCCATATTTTTACAGGAAATGTTTTGCAGGACTTTTACTTGTAATGGAGTATTTTTGGTGTGGTATTTGGTATCTGAATACTTCTACCGTGTATGTTGTGAGATCACACCAAGCCCGATTGATACAGGATAAGTTAGCAAACTAAATGATGACTGGCAGATTCAAGAAAACTCTTGAATTGTAACCATTAAGCCGTCTTAATACTTTGTGAAAAATATGTTGCATCGTCATGTGTGTGGCCTGTTCAAGGACGTCAAAGATATCTTCTGAAGTGATCATTTAAGAAGCAGACTTGAGGCAGACTGCAGTTAGAGATGAATTTGCATTTCACTGCAGGAAACGTGATAAAATAAATCAGTTGTTTTCATTCTGCCAGTTTCTCCATGACTCATATCAGAGTTTTTTGTAATAACATTCAGATGGAAAGGAGGCTTTTCTGCTCACTAACAGTCTCTACACAAAGCAGTGCTTGACAAAGCTGACCTGGGTGGAAAGAAAAGCCACTCACACTAATTCAGTCAATTATGTACTTGTCTTTTTGTCATTTTTCGAAGAACAAAAGAGTGAATACCGTTGTGGATCTCTACATCAGTTTACATACAGACAGCTGTACTGAGTCACTTTTATATTGCTGCTTCATGGACAATAAGGTACTAACAGTTGAGTGGCGTCATGATTGGAAGAACCCAGTTTGGGAGGAAGTCGACGCAGCTGATTTCCAGTCAGATGAAGGACCTTCAGATGTGGAAGTCGACCGATGGACAGAATACCTTCAGCTGACAAACTGTTGTAGGACAAATCTAAAACCTGTGAGGATCAAATTCAATCATTTCAGATTAAAATAACTGCATCAAAGAGACAAAACAGACATAGGATAGAAAAAGGAAAAGGGAAAGTGCATATCAAATGTCATCTTACCTGGAGATGAGGGAAGTCAGCAGCTTCAAAGGTCATGTTGCACAGCCCGTTTAACGACAGATTGAGTTCTCTTAAAGACACAAAACAGCTGAAAGAATCTGAGGAAAAACAACGGACATTTCGTTTTTTGGAAGAGGCACAAGATCCAACACAAATAGAAGGTAAATTTGCATGAAACATAAGTATATTCACCTAAAGAGAGGGAGTTAATAGATGCATCAATATAAGCTACATTGTAAAACACCTTGAGGTCTTCTAACTTGACCTGTGCACAGGAAAGAAAGAGCGCTTAAGTCTTTTTATCCACAAACAACCAAATAATTTGGGTGAAAATGTGAAAAGTGATTCTTACAGCATTCAGTTTCCGGTCACTGATGTCAACAGAGCAGAGCTCAACCGGCTTATCAACATGATGCAAACAGAGCTGAAAACCAAATGTTTAAATTGTTTGGGGCTTCTTTAGTCAACATACACCTCTCAAATATGTCAGTGCCTTACCAGGAAAGGTCCATCTAATGTGTTACCATGAGGAGTGTTGGCACCCCTGACGCTCTCACGTTTTTTACACGTCTCTTTTATACTTCGATGCAGATTCCTGTATTTCTGCCCCTCAGCCTTTCTGTAAGCCACGAGCCAATGACCAGCACCTAGATGGAATGTCAAACTGAATCAAACAATGTCTGTGGATACTGTTTGCAGGTTTACAAATACAAACCGTCCTTCATGGCTGCAACTAAACACTGTTTTCTATTATTGATTCATCTGCCGATATCAGGTTCCTAAACAAGAAAAACGCAGCAAGTCATCATTTATTCAACCAAGTCATCTGTCAAAGGGGAATTTATGTTATCAGCCATTTATCGGTATCAGTGAAGAAAATGAAGCCGATAAATATCACGGATAATATTTTGAAAAACTGCTTTCATTGATTTAACAAGTGCTGCATCTACACACTCCGATACAGCAAGTGGCAGTATGCACCTTTAAAGTTTAAAGAAGGAGAAGAAGAGGAAGAACCATTAGCATTAGCCTGAGCTTAGTCTGTTTTTCCAGAAGTTACTTTTGACAGTAAATTGACAGAAAATTTCACAAATAATAAACTAATATTGCCATTTACATTTATCTAAAGTTAGCCAGATGAATAGGGTAGAATGTGTATTTACTTTAGTCATATATAGTCAAATTGTTAATTGCAGCCCTTTTATATATGTATACATATGTTACTTAAAACTGTTTGAACAAGCTAGCTAAATCTTTTCAACCATGCTAGCTGCTTCACCTTAACCCACCTTCTTTTGTCCGACGGAGTGAAGTCCGGGCTAGGAAACATTTGGTGGGATAGCTCAGTCCATCAACATGTTTACAAGACGCTGCAGTCATCTTGCCTGTGTCATTTATCGCCAAACGTTATTTTGTTTGCTTTTTTGTCTCAATGCAAGTGTCGGTTCCGCTTTTACACGAGCAGAACTGGCACGACGAACTACTTGTGACACTACATCTGCTCCCGAGCCACACTGTGGTGCTCTGTATCCTAGCAACAGCACGGAGGACGGGCGGACTGCTCCTCCCGTGCAGCGGGGGGCGCTACGTGCTAAGCTAGCTGGACATTAACTCTGCAGGCGAAGGCGGAAGAAACCGGTGAGCCTAGCTGGTCAAAGATTGAATTCGATGATAAGATAATACTCCGCCCAGCCAAGCGAAGACACTTAAAGACATTGAGCATGTATTGTTAGTGATAATATGCAGCCTTTTTTCCACAGACAACACAAGGTGTTAAATTACTTTTCAATACAAATCTACGCTCGACTCGTGGCGGGTTATGCTAGTTAGCTAGATAGCTTGAGTTTGAATCGACAACATTGCGCATGCGTGAGGCTGCATACCGGAGTCACTTGATGTTTCTGATTAGTCAAACCCCCTAACAGTATCCGCCTTGTCTGTCATTTAGCTATGATGGCAGCACAGTGAAATGTGTAATGTATGACCAAATTGAATCTCTGAATCTCTGGCGGACACAGGGTAGTTACCCCAGATGTCTATTTTAGTCAGGACGCGTCTAAACGAAGACGGAAGTGAGTGCGTCGCCGTCTCTCGCTACATCGCAGTCGTCTTTCCTGATGAACCTCATAGCATCAGTGTCGTGAACATCAGAGGTTCCCTGGTATGGCGTGAAATTAGACGGTACGATGCCGTTCACGCGAAGATCAAGGGCGACAAATGTGACGAGTGACAAGTGAAGGTAAGGGTTTTTGTTATGAATGCACAGTTTGCGTTAGATGCTGTTTGTAACAATGCAATAATGTGTGCCTACGAGGAGCTGCTGGAGTGTGAACTCTGTTAGTCTGTGCTTGAAAGAGTGTAATAACAGGGCTATAAAACAAGCCACGACTTGTCATGTTTTTGTCTCATCTTCTGTTCACAGGAGCTGTAATCCACCATGGGCAACACACCATCAAAGAGTGGCAGTGGAGAGGAGCTGGTCAAAACAACTTTGTTTGAAAAGGAGCCAAGTGGCACAACATACAGAATCCCTGCTCTCATTTATCTGAGGCACAGTCACACCTTCCTCGCCTTTGCAGAGAAGAGATCCTCGCCCGCTGACCATGACGCCAAAGTCCTTGTTATGCGTAGAGGAACGCTGAAAGACGATGGATCTGTTCAGGTGGTTATTCACACGCAATAACCAGCAGATTATCCTTTGCTTCAATACCGATCGCTGGCAAAGTTACCCATGTTTAATTGCTTTCTTTTGTCATGTTTTTTCCAGTGGATGTCCAGTCAGGAGCTGTCAACAGCATATCTACCAGACCACCGCACTATGAATCCCTGCCCTGTGTATGAAAAAAACAGCAAGACGCTGTTTTTATTTTTCATCTGCGTCTGCGGGAACACCACAGAGATGAGGCAGATCATCACAGGGAAAAACAAGGCCCGTCTTTGCTGTGTAAGCAGCAGCGATGACGGGCAAACCTGGAGTCCAGCGAAAGACTTAACCGATAGCGTGATTGGCGAGACTATCCATAAGTGGGCCACTTTCGCCGTGGGTCCAGGCCACGGTGTTCAGCTGGAGAACGGCAGGTTGATCATCCCAGCGTACGCCTATTATGTCCCTTACAGATGCTGTTCCTTCCCCATTCCCTATACAGTCTACCCACGTGCACTGTCGATATACAGCGAGGACTTTGGCCAGACGTGGCGTCTCGGCAAGATGCTTCGAAAAAAGTCGTGTGAGTGTGAGATGGCGGAGATCATAGATCACGAGGGCAGGAGCCATCTTTACTGCAACGCTCGGAACAGCGGAGGCCACAGGTGTGAGGCCCTGAGTGAAAACAGCGGCATGGTCTTCGACAAACCCCACATCGCTTCAGAGCTCGTCGAACCCCCCTCGGGCTGTCAGGGCAGCGTCATCGGCTTCCCTGCTCCCGAATTTGTACCAAATGACGACACTGAAAGCAAAGCCTGTGGCACGTCGCTCCTGTCTCCTGACACGCAAACCTGGCTCCTCTTCATCCACCCAACCAACAAGTCTAGCAGAAGAGACATGGGCGTGTACTTGAACCGATCCCCCCTGCACTCGTCAGGATGGGACAGGCCCAGAATCATCCACAGGGGACCCAGCGGGTACTCCGACCTGGCTTACAACGGAGACAAGGATCAGTTCTCGTGCCTGATGGAGTGCGGGAAGGAGAGCGAACTCGAGCAGATAGCGTTCATGTCGTTCACCCTCAACGATGTCATGCAGACGGGAAAGAAAGACAAGAAGACGCGTTGAATTTGCGGTTGCTTTATTTCTGTATTAACGAAGCTCCCTTACATTCTCCCGCGCCCCCATCCCCCCCCCCCCCCCGGAAGTCCAAGCAAAAGCCACTAAATATGCTGTGCAGTAACATCTGTCTGTGTTTACTGTTGTTCTACATTCTGGAGATGATAATGCATGCATGAGTCGTGTGTTTTGTTGTCTCCTCGTTTACATGAAGAAGTAATTGAAGTCTTAATAGTATCGATATGCAAGCAGCTGTGTGAGGAAAGGAAGCTGTTTTTTCAAAGGGTCAGGGGTCGATCTCAAGCATGCTGTGCTGGACCGTCATCTTTAAAACAGGCTTTGTGCGTGCAGCATGTTTGACAAGTACTTCATACTCATTTTTCTGCATCTTATTTAACCAACCGTCAGGGTTTTCCTGAGCAGCGGAGAGAATTTGCCTACCTCTTTTTATTTTCATACGACGATCATAGCAGGCCTTGTAAAGCGGAGCGGAGAGTTTTCCTCCACGCTCAGTCTCTCCTTTACATTTAGTATACACTGATTCACGTATGCCTTCTACTCCACTGTTTAAACTCAAGCTGTGCCAAACCGGGCAGAAAAGATGAGCATTAACTTTTTACATGCCACACCCAGCTATTCAACGCAGAGACCAGCCGAACTGTCTGAGTTTTTAAGAACAAGTTGATGGATTATCAGAGATTATGGCTACTTTGTACTGTACACTGATTTTTATTTATTTTTCAAAAGCAATATTTTATCGGTCGCATTATTTATTTCCTTCGCATGATTTCCTTAACTCCCTCTATTTCCAGCATTATTAATTGGGTGCAGCTTTATGACCAGATGTGATTGGCTGGCTGTTGGTTCTAAAGCATGTGACAGCATGTGACAGCAGACAAAGACTCGCCATTTATACGGACGGTAGAAGAATTTGCACATTGTACTGAGCGACCTAAACATCCTCCTTTGCCCGATGTTGTGAGGCCTCGAGGTGGTTTCCAAACTCGTTTCATTGTGTTTTTGTTGACCGTTGTGGAAAGTGACAAAACCTTGCATGAAACATGTATTTTAGTAGAAAATAAAAGTAACCTGTGATCACCTGACTCATCCTCTTTCTGATTACGGTGTAATTACAGTCATTACTGCTGTGGAGGTCGATTTAAAAGGCCAAGTTAAACAGTAATCATGTGTCAGAGAGGGTTATGGGATAGAAGGACAGACGGGTCATGGGTGTGGTTTTAAAAGCAGCCATAAAAAAATAAAATAAAAAAATAAACCACTTTATCAGCTGCGGAGAGTATTTTATTCCCCCAGCAGCTAAAGGGGGTCTTAGGGCATGTTGAAATGTTGTGAAAGGCTGTTGTTGTTAAGCGACCTGTGGGGAGTTGAGTGTGACGCAGCAGATGTGCAGACAGCAGGGATGAATTAAGGACAGGGAGGGCCATTTTAGTCGAGCAGTATTTTTCAGGGTTTTTTCTAAATGATAGGACATCACTACTGTAATGACAGTGGTGGTTTTTCTGATGAGCCGCAATGAACAAATAAAAAACAAGCTGGGACACGACTTCCATGCCGCCTGAGTATCTGGGCAAATCATTAACTAATGTAACCTGACAGCTGTTTATGGAGAGAGATAAAAAAAGAGAAAGAAAGAAAGAAAGAAAGAAAAATAAAATGCACTTAGCGAAGCCACAGAAATAATGCTGCATCTGCGGCAAAAGCTCAGTGAGACTTGTGAACTTTTCCTCACTGTCAGCATATTCCATCAGGAGACCAAAAGCAACATGTTAGTCAGTCTCCATATTTCAGACTTCAAAAGAGCTCCTGCTGAAAAACCTGCTGAAGTCGAAAACATGTCGTCAAACTTTTTTGTAGTTTTTTGTAGCTTTGTAGTTTTCTGATATAGGTGGACTATTAAACGTTACTCTAACAGGAGTAAACCCTTCATTGTTTTAGGGACTATTTTCAGCTGTGGATGAATACACATTTGGTGTTCTACTGAGTATTCACAGCAGCAGGACTGCAGTAGAACAGAACACCTCATCCTGTCAGATGGAGTGTCTAATTGATGTGTTTAATGCCTTTTGTGTGGATTTACAGTTAGATTTAGGGCATTTAGCGGACGCTTACAATAAGTGCATCTGCCACGAGAAAGAAACCACAACATGTCACCATCGATAAAGTAAGAATGAAAAAATAGAAACAATTTTCAAGCCCTAATCTGAGCGTAGTATCTGCTATTTATCAATAGCAGGATGCCTGTAGACCAGTGGAATATGATCGTTTGGTTGCAGACACACCCCTTGTTAGCAGCACTAGTCTTTTATTTCTGTTGTATTTATTTACATCATGCAAAAGGAAGCATGCATCTGGTCATGGATATAAGGCCTGTGCTCGTGAAAGATCGGTACGTTAACATCCACGTCCTCCTTGGCTGACCTGTGGCATTAGCTAGCTAAGTTAGCCAGTGTCGTCTTCATGATTAGACGCACGCTTCCTTCCGTGCAGTGATACGACTGGTGTTTAGGGCTGTGATTGCCTCTGCAACTGTGTATTTTGGTAGGAAGAAAATAGTCCCTACACAAAACCGCTCCTAAAAAGGTTCTGTGGACCTATGTGAATAACCAGGTCTTACTTCTGTATAGAGACATTGCTGTTGAGGTTTTAAATGTACTGTTTTGGCGCCTTGAGCTCCACAAGCCGAGCGCCCACCAGTTCCATCATAATGGAGAGGAGGCAGACATCTTTATGGTCGACATTTCCAAAACTCTGCATCCCACACTGCAACGATCTGGATGGGTAAATATCACTGCAGTCAAGCGAGGCAGTATGTCGTTTTTTTTATTTTTGGGTGAACTGTCCCTTTAAAATGAGGACATGAATAAAATGACTAATCGTGCTCTGTCTCGACACCCTGACATTGACTGAGGAATTAAAGATTCTTTTGAATCATTTGTTAAACCTTACCGGCTGTATTTAAATGTCACAATACAGACGCAAATGTATTAAACAGCGCAAGAGCTCAACCCACACCGACAGGACTGCCGTGCTCCGCTAAATTATGACAATTGCGAAGGGATTGCAGCTGACATCTGTGCCCTTGGGTGCAGCTACAGGCTACTTTGGACTTCAGCGCTGTTGCCTGGTCATTTATATAATCACTGAACTGTTACAAAAGCAACAACCATCAAAGGCGTACGGTGCACTTTATCAAACGCTGAAGCTTGCACATCTCAGAATGTGCTCATCTGCTGACCGGTTCCTTCCTCTGTTTCTGTTTTTTCCATCACCTTATTCAACCAGCGTCTTCACAGGAAGGATGAATCATGTGGAGAAACCTGCTTCTGTCTGACAGCGTTGGCGGTGACACATCCAACGATTTTCCAGCGCATATGATCGTCTTTATCAGAGGGTGGGATGCTGTAATACACACACATATGTCTCATCTATCACTCTGATGACATTTTGGAGCCAAGTAACACAGGGGCTAGCAGTGTTGGCGTCACAGATGTTTTTTTTCTGGTTGTGGTAAAGCTTGCGTGTTGTCCCAGCAGGCTCCGCTCTTTTAGCAGCACAGACAGCGCTGGACACACGGCTGTCACACTGTTCATGTACCATCCATTTGAATGACCCTGGGGCCCTCAGGTGAAGAGCTGCCAGACATTCGAGAGGCAAACAGGAGTCCACTTATTTTGTGGTCTGAGTTCTTTTTTGGGGGTGTTTTAAGCTGTGAAAATACTGCATGGCTTGGAAGCGCTTACCTTTTTTTGGAGCCTGAAAGAGTCCTCGTCAAGTTAAAGATTGTTATACATGTAATTTTCATCCGTTTTGATTGCGATGTGTTCTTTGCGAAGCAGCTACTCTTTTCATTATCAGGCCTTGATTCAGTAAATCAAGTCATTTCTTACCAAACCTCGCTGCAACACGCCAAAATGTGGCACCTCTGCGTGCTTTGTGTTTGGACGTACAATGGTTTTTATGTACGTGACTGGTTGATAACTCAAAAGTGACATTTTTCAAGCCTTACTAACCAAACGCCACCACAGATGAATAAGTAGGTTCGAGCCTTTGTTAGGCGTACAATAAGTGAGCCTGACAAAAACAAAGCCGTTTGTCACCAATGTCAACCATTACAATGCTAATAATATCTCACTCCACACTCAGGACTGGAAGTGACTGCGTAGTCTAAGTCTGCATGTGTACAAAAACCACAGAGATGATCAAGCTTTTGATGCGCCAAATCTATCTGGAGAATGTCTGGTTAAAGTCTCAAAATCCTGGCACTGTTTCCACGCTCGGTGCCTGTTGCTGCCATTTTTCCACACTCGCAAGAGAACTCTGCTTCCTCTAAAAACTCCAGGAAGCAGGTCTGTTATCGCAGCAGTGATTCAGAGTCCACGTCTGATAAGCTTTGGAAGCACACACTTTTGGGTGGGTGTTTTTTCTACTGGTGTCTATCTGTTCATTGGCTGTTGTTTCGGGGGCCGACTATGGAGAGCCAAAACTGTCAAGATCTTAAATAGCTAAAGAAATAAATAAATGAAGGATTGCATCAATTAATATGCCATTTAATGCACAAAAATTCAAAAAGAAAGCACATACATAAATGAGTGTCTGGAAGTAAAAAAGGGAAAATTATACTGACATAAAAACAGAAATTAATACATAAAAAAAAATCAATACAAGTATTTTAAATGAATAAATATGATGAAACATTTAATGGGACATCAAATAGAGGTGGAATCAATACAAAGGTGAATAAATACAGCGGGAAATGAAAACAGAAGTATCAATGCTTGTCACATTTTATAAATTAATAAATGCCTACTTCTTTTCTAAATATAATTTTTTGCATTAAATGACATATTAATTTATTTACTGAGCTAATTCCTTGTTTATTTTCATTCCTCCATACTGTTCAACCACAATAAGAAAAAAAAAAAGCTGTACTCCAAGGAGCCGCAGCTACTTGTGTTCCTCTCTATATGCATTGAAATGTGGGACGAAAAGAGCGTAGTTGTGTTGTTACAGTTTGCGCACGACAGGTATGTGTGTCCATCTATAATATGGACCGTGATGTGTACACAAGGAGGCTGAAGGCCCTCATGGGAGCACAGAATAAAGGGTTAGGATGTATCCCTAGAACTCTTTTGGGGGGATCACTTTGTTTATATGCAGCTCATATATTAAAATCCCTGAACATAAACACAAATCAACAGTTTATCTCAAATGTCAGCATGAAGCTTTAGCTCACGTTCAAACAAGCCTGTATGTTCAACCTTATCTGACTTTCCTTTAAGCGCATTTTAAATCTGAGCGGTGGGTGTGCGCACGGAGCGTCTGTGGACAACTCTTCATCCGAATCCCAGTGTACGTGTTTGCACGACCGCTCTTTTTATGCAATAGGCTCAAACGCGGAAGAAAATCCCCTTTGAAACGCATTTTGCGCTGCTTGGTCCCTTTAGGTTGGATAGGTTTGAGCAACAGACGTGATACATTCAGCTCGAGTAGTCTCTTCTCTCTTTTGGTTTTGCTCTTTGCTTTGCAAGACAGTAAAATATAAGTTATGCAGGCAAAGTTACATTTTCAAGGTTTGATTGGAGTATCTATGTACACTGGAAGCTACACTCGGCCGAACTGTACATCGTCACAGAGTCGCAGAGGGGAGCGACGTCTCAGCCGCTTCCCCTTCAGGATATTCTTTCACGATTCACATATTTCACCTTTATCTCGTTTATCTCGCTGCCACACAGCTAAGCCTATTTACAGTACAATGTAACCTCATACCAACTCAGACAGCGTCATGTATCAAAACACACACGCCACCTGCTCTGGAGATTAGTGCTGTTTTCATGGGAGATCACAAAAAGGAACAAATCCCCCCCCCCGTTACAAAGTATTTAGATCAATACAAAACTAAAGGGAATAGACATGAAATGCACAGTATAAAATGAGTTGTGCATGTTGTGCAAGAGTCAGGGGAACAAATGATACAGAGAGACAGAGAGAGAAACTCCCAGAGAAATGAGCAGAGAAGCTGTATTTGTAGGCTTCCACAAAATAAAAGTTACATTTGCTAAATCTTACCCCAAGTGACCTGTGGCAAGAGTAATATCACATTTGATCATCTCAGACTTATCATTTATGTCCTATCATCTTGAAAACTACCAGTTCACCACAGTGTGTCCAAATCTTTGTGTCAGATGCTCAGTGACCCCCCCCCCCCCCTCCGCTTAGTCCAACTGCCTCAAAAACCTCTGATTTAGGAACAATGATGCTCTTTTACGAGAATGGCGTCGTCGGCGGTGACGTCAACATCTTTTTGATACAGTTTAGGACAATACAAAGATTATATGTCAGATGGACACACAGCCGTGTCTTCAGACTGCAGAGTCTTTAAAGCAAAGAGTGCCCGCCACCAGCACGGATCCTGGATCAAACTGCCAGAGTAAAAAAAATGGCTTACAAGGGCACTGCAAATCTACATAAGCCATAAAAGCCATGCCACATTTACACCCTGTTTAGGGCTATTTCTCTCTTAAAGGGACATGCGCACAGTTTACAAACAGAGGAGGCAAAAAGACCGCTGAGAAAAGCAGCAGGGTTGGGAAAGTTACTTAGCTGATTCCTGATTGTGTATTTTGCAGTAACGAACATAATGCACTTTACTTTAAAAAGGCCGGTTCCAAATCACCTGTGGCAAAAATCAATCTTTATTTCAGCACGTGTCAGTAATGTGTCAGTGAATCAAATTTGCCTGTTTTTTTTAAAGCATGTGATTTTTTTTTTTAAAGTTATACCTGACTGGGTTATGTTTTTTTTCTTTTTTTTTCTTTCTTTCTTATCAGTCAGATCACGTTAACGACTCCACAAGTAATCCATTGTTCCCAACCCTGTAAAGCAGTGAGCGTGGCAGACCAGTCACATGCACACTATGGGAAATGTTAGGCTAGACACATGAGTACTAACCTTTGGCTCTCTGGCTGCTGCGTACTAAACATCATACAGAATAACAGGCAGCTGCGAGGGGAGGAGACTCAGACGTCCCAATGAAAGCACCGTTCACGCAGTAAGGTTGCATTTTAGCACAGAGGCAGGTTTTTTTTTTTTTCCCCTCAACATTTTGATTAACAAGAGTCAAATCTGCTTTGACAGCAGTTAAATATCTTTCAACCGCTCTCGGCCTCTGTGATTGGCAGAGAACCTGTTGTTCCGCCCGCATTCGCCTCCTCCTCTGTTGAAATAATTAGTCTGTGAACAATCGGCAGTGAGCAATATATGACCTGTTTTGTTTTTTTTTTCCCCACAATTGAGAGATCCTCTTTTTTTTTTTTCATACATGATACAATGTACTGCGCAAAATGGATATGCGCACATACTGGAAGCATAATGTTGCTGAGGACATGCAAGTTGTTGAGTATACAGCTGCGGAGCAAAAAGCAATGTTTCCCAATGTCATTGTCTTCCTTGTCTTCTCGAAAAAACATCATCTGTCACTCAGATTTGCATCCTTCAAGCGCGCAACTCTTTCTTCGAGTGTGGCTTATTTCCCAGCAGGGCATCAATCTCAGTAATGGTTTGAGGGGTCATTTGGGATAAAATCTGCAAGGAGGAAGAAAGGACGGCAGTCAGTTTACAAATGTGATCTGTCACTTTTGACACTTTGTATGGCACGCAAAAGTAGCTTATCTACTGGTTCTAACAACTACAGCTCAGTCTATCAGGGGGAATTATTGATGTGGGAGGAATGAAGGTAAAAAAAAAAAGTAAGTCTACCCGGAGGGCACCCAGGTTCTCAAGCAGCTGGTCTGAAGTAGAAACACCCAGAAGTACTGAGCTGACTCCCTCACTGCGCAGACACCAGGCTGTAAGAGAGATAACAGTGAGAACCAAAGAAAAGTATGACTTCTTACTTTTTTGTACAGAAATCAGATCACATGCCGCTGTTTTGAATTAAGCAACATCTAATCGCCAAAAATAAACAAGTTTTGACAAGGAATTTTAAAGGAGACCTAGTATGCTTTTTCTGTTTTTTCGTTCTTGTGCATACAAAAGGTCTTGAAAGTTAAAAAAGCCCTAAGGCAACACAAACGGGAGCTCCTCTCTCCCACGGAAAACACTGCTCCTGAAGGGCCTCGTCAGTAGTCCTGCCTTTAATTCCCTGCCTTTGTGACATCACACTACATCACCATGTGACACATTTGCATACTTTACGCCTATATTCACAGTTGAAGTGACTCTAAATGGAAGCTGAAGACATGACAAAGCCGACCAGAGACGTGGTGAGCAGTGGTGGCTCAGGCGTGTATGAGTCGACCAATCAGAGCAGACTGGACCTTAGGGACGTGAGCCTTAAGAGACAGAGGGGGAATACAGTCCTGCTTCACTAATAGAATGAGATTCTTTTTTTTTTTTTGCATTAAAGCTTGTTAAGCTATTCAAGTAGTAACCCAACATAAAATTGTGGAATTGAATATGAGCATTATATCTCTCCTTTAAGCAGTAACTCTGACCTACGATCAGTTAAACAAATACCCTAAAAACGCTGCATCACAACAGATATCCCAAATCAGTTTGTTTCATAAAAGACAAAGCAAGGATACACAATGGACCGGCCATGCTTCTGAACAATAAACAAAAACTATTGATTAAACACAAAGAAAGAAAAAAAAAAGGTCATGTAATCAACTAATAGGGTCACTGATCAGGAATAAAGTGATTGCACACTGGCAGACAAGCACCGACCACTGCATCATCCTCAGATCTGTTGCCAAATTTTGTCTTTGCGCCGTCAAACGAGCCACTTTTATCTTATGTGTGAAACATTCTGAATCAGTAATTTTACGTCTTTACCACAGAGATGACGTCATTATCACAAAAATGCAAATTTAGAAATGGTTCAATCTTAACTTCCAGTCACAAAGCAATGAATCAACAAAGTCTCTGTATGTCCTCGCTGTGCCATCATGTTGTTTGCCTTGGTCATACTGTACCTATGGCTAACTGTGCAGCAGTGCAGCCCAGTCTGTCCGCCAGTAGATGGAGCTCCTTGATTTTAGCGAGCTGCCTGCGGCCCTCCTCGCTGTTCACTCGCTCCTTCAGCCACTGGTATCCCTTCACCAGGAGCAAAATGGAGAAAAGCGTTGGTACAGTGCTGAGTTCACACTGCTATGCCTCACTTATCAGGGAGAGAATTACACTGAGGCAGATTTCCAGTAAGAGAAAGCCCAGAGGAGGGCCGGCCAAATCACACTGACCTTCATTGCAGCTCTGGAGCACTCTGGTACACCATCACTGTACTTCCCTGTGATTAATCCACAGGCAAGTGGAGACCAGGTCATTGCTCCGACACCTGAGAGAGTGGAATGAGGACAGACGTTGGACTGAGAAGACATTTAAATTAAATTAGGAAAATATGATAAATAGAGCTGAGGATGTCTGACCGATCTTGTGGTAGAGCTCAGGAAGCTGCACCTCGACTTTATCCCTCTGGAAATAGTGATACTCTGCCTGCTCACACACGGGCGGTATCAGGTTGAACTGGCGTGCCACCGAGTACGCCTCCTGGTGCCAAACAGAACAGAAACAAGATGTCAGCCGTCAGCGTTTATGCCACGAGCTGACAGCATTACATTTGTGAAGAGTGAGCCTTTCTGAATGGGAGCTCAGCATTCACCATGATTTCCATGGCACTCCAGCGTGAGGTTCCCCAGTACATGGCCATACCCTGGTTTATTACAAATGTCATGGCCCGGACAATCTCTGCAAACCACAGTAAAATAACATCAGGTTTAAATTGTTTATCACTCTAGGGCAATTGTTTGCATCCACACCTGACTACTACTTTGTCTGCAACACGATATCTGGATGAGAATACCAGCGAAAACATCTGTAACTGACCTTCCATCGGACTGTTGACGTCGTTTCTGTTGGCAAATACGATGTCCACATAATCTAGCTGCAGTCTCGATAAGGATCCTCTTAAACCTGTCATAAAGAATAGTAAATGATTATCCATCATCATCATCCTCATCAGTTTGTTCATTCTTAACATCTTGCAACGAGACTAAGACTCTACAAGCATGCCAGCAGCTGTGTGAGGCTGCACTGAGGCACAGCTGTGCTTTGAACCTAATGCTAATGTGTACATGCTCAGCAGGTATAACGTTTGCAATGTAGGCAACCCCATATGGTTTAGTGCTATAACATGCTAACATTCGCTGATTAGCGCTGAACAGAGTACAGTTAGAGCTGATGGGAAAGTGACTCAAGTGGATCACATTTTTTTGAAATGTGAAATTGCGGCAGCTAACAGCCAGAAAACTATGCGGCGATGTAACCTCCGGGCAGTTGCACACCGTCAAATTTCTCTTCTGTAAAAGAATAAGATGCTTTTTCATTTAACCAGAGACAGACGCTCGTCACAGCCACCAGACTCCATTTGCATAAATTGTAATTTTACTGTTGTAAACACTCAACAGAAAATCCGAATAAAACTCAAACCAAAACCGTTTTAGTTCATCTTTCCAATCTCCAAATAACACCCAGCTCTGGTTTGGCCTAAATTAATCTTTAATTCAGTCTATTTAGGAGACCAAAACGAGCGGACATTGTTCTTGAATTTTCCTTGCAAGGTTTCCTACCTACTTGGGTAGACATACCCTGCGTCCTTTTTTGCCCTTGGCTATGTCAGCGATTCAGCGTAGAGGTCAAAGTCACATATGAAGTGAAATATTAAGTCCAAATATGAACACTCTTCTGCACGTAGTTCACTCCTTATGCAATGGACTCAAATCAAAAACCTTGCGACAATGACAGTCAAACAGCCCATTCAGCGCCACGGTAAATGGTCACCTCAAGGCCGTACTGCTTACAAAACATACAAAGGAAATTTAAAATATAAAAGGGCAGCAGCCTCTCAGCTTTCTTTAGGATTATTATTTCTGAGGAGGAGGAGCTGATGAAGTGGCCGAACCTGAGATGTCCTCCACGTTCCCTCATCCGACCCCCTGTCCTACTTTCTCCTGGGCAAAGAGACAGACTTCCGTTTGGTTGACGACAATCCACCGAAACATCCAACCTCATCTCTGCATTTGCGTTATTCCTCCTACTAACATATCTTCACAAAATACTGCAAAGGAATACCCTTGTTTTTTTTGTTTTTTTCTCCTGAGCTGTTATGAAACACAGCAATTGATTTGAGGCACGTTGATGTATTTGTGTGACATGTGATGTAGAGTGGCTCTAACTGAGCGAGACAAACAGACCTCGGCACTCCAGAGTGTCATCAAATGATTCACCGCAACTCAGCGTCTCTTTACAGGTCAAACTAATGCACTCTTTGACATGTTTGGACCACACAGTCCAATGAAAAAGAGTTGTTTTTTTTACTTTAATACGTCTCTAAACGTAGAAGTAGACATTTTTCACCATTCTGAATTGACCTCTTTCTTGAGTTTTGAGTCTCCCCTTAACTTTCCGATTATATTAGAGCCGTAGGACGACAAGCTTCTTTTTGTTTATATAAAGTCATTACAGACACTTAACTGCAGTGATGGAATGTAACTAAGTACATTTACTCCAGTTCTGCTAAGATACCGTTCTGCATCCGAGCCAACAATGCAAACACAGGTAACAGGCCAACCCATAGAGAATATATATGTAAAGATATTTATAAATACTTGTACTTTTGATGCTGATGTACTTTTTTACAACACCGCTTAACTCGACTGAAAAGAAAAGAAAACAAGAGAAAAGATTCAACTCTACCTTCAATAATGTGCTTTCTGGAGAGTCCTCTCTCTGTCTCGGCTCTGTGGAGAGACGAAAACACATATATTTTGATGTCCTGCTGAAATGATAGTACATGAAAATGAGAATTTTGATTAAAAAATAATTAGTTTTGCACTTACTGGCCCCCCCAGTAGATTTTTGTTGTGATGACAAAACTTGAACGTCTGGCAGGGACACAAGAGGGTTAGAGGTTATCTTCTAATTTCTACTTCTAGCACTATGATCGGTATGTAAACATAACATTCATAGTTTTTCTTTCTCCTTGCCTGCAACCTTTGGTGCGTTAAATATTTATTTTTGGACCGTAATGTATTTGGTTTTTTTCTTTCTTTTTGTCTGTCCAAACATTTTCCTCCAGATTAAAAATATCCCAAGGATTTCCCACATGCTTTGTGATCTGGGAGTCTATACTCACATTTTTATCCTTTTATAGTCTTTCTGAAGCTAAAGCTCCTCATTTGTCTAAAACGCACAAATTTCCCTCGAGATAATTTAATGCTGCGCCCGTTCCAAGAGTAGTAAAAACATGTAGAGAGGCAGTGCATTTTCAGAACAGCAACGGATTATTAGGGATTATCAAAGCTTTCGAAAAAAGAAAAAAATCATGACCTAATAGAGTCAGAAAGCTTTTCACATGCACGTGAGTCAGCTGGGACAAATGAGTAAGATCACCTCCATCCTTTCTTCTTGATGATGTTTCCTAGAGTGATTTCCGCTCTGTGGAAGAAACACATCATTTGTTGTGATGGGTAGATGCTGACCTCAGATCGCAGCACAAGAACAGTACGCACATGTCATATGTCAAAGAAACCTGAATTAATAGCTGTTCATTGAGGATATATTGAGCATGCCAACTAAAAAATAAAAATAAAACCTCTACAAGAAGCTTAACAGCAGCAAAAGTTTTAATCGGTGTTTGAAGAAAAAAAGTCTGACCTTCCAGAAGCGTACACCTCCGCCGTGTCAAACAGGTTCACTCCGTTCTCGTAAGCTATGGCCATCAGGTTCTCAGCCATCTAAAGGGGGGAAGGGGGACAAAAATTGAGATTTTAGAGAGGGAGACAATGGATGAACTCCAATTACCCAGAGGTCGTCCGTGAAGGGCACTATGTGGGGAGGATAACACAGCAGATGTAATATCTAATATCTCACCACACAGCTATAGTTTCCAGGTAACTGCTCTGTGGGACTCTGAAACAAGTCTATAATTGAAAACCATGCAATTTGCGCTCACAGTGCAGAGAGGTTTTTTTCTCCACGAAAAGCAATATGAGCGAGCGCGCTCGTGGAATCGACTTCTCATACAAACATAGAAGACACCGGCGTTCTCACCTCATCAGAGATCTGTGATCCGAATGTCACCCAGGTGCCTGAACGGGAGGAGAGACGGAGACGTTAGGTTTGTTTGAAAAGAGTTGAAAACGGAGATTAATATTTTTTTTACTGCCTTCAAAACAACTCACCTAACCCGAGGCAGGAAACACGCAGGCCCGACTTCCCCAGGTTCCTGTGAAGGAAAAAAAAGCAAGTCTGAAGATCACAAATGAACAACCGGAGAAGATGGTGCGTTGTGTGGGTATTTAGGATACCTTTGCACACAATAATAGGTGAGATCCCAGATTAGTGAGTGACAAGCAAAGAACAGTCCTGAATGATGTTAAGACTTCTGCTACCCTTTACTCCACTACATTTATTTGACAGCTGTGGTGATGAGTAACTTTGCAAATTAATATTTTAGTATCAAAGTTGTAATTATAAAGATTTGACCAGAATACATAGGGGTAATATCACCAGAGGGCTGCTCACAGAACTCTTAGCCGTAGCTATCCGTCACTGTAGCTAGCTGCTGTTAGCTAATTCACTGCCTGGCTGAAATTAGATCACGTAAAGTTGCGGAGAGCAACAAGGCTCAGCTCAAACGCGTTTAACAGCCTCCAAGCGAACACGGCTATACGCAAGACTGAGACGAGACCGACGGAAGCTCGTTAGACGACAGTACGGAAGTGATTTACAACGGCTCTGACCAGGACTACAACTCAGGGGAAGAGAAGACGCGGAGGACAGGGAGAGAGTCAGTCAGTCATTAGCAGGAATATAAAATAGTCCTTAGAGCTAAAATATTTTAACATCTTACTCTGTAAATTGAGGATTTATTTCGACCAAACCGGTGGTGACTGAAGAAAGACAGACCGACAACGTTTCGGTGAGTTAAATTTTGCTCATGTCAAGTTTGAATGTAGTGAGTTATCCAGATTTTTAAGCTAGACTTGCTCCAGCATTTTGAAGCGACTTCATTTCAGACTGTGTATGGTTGTATTTTTTTATAACATAAGGAAAATAGGCGTAAAGATGTTTCCTTTCTTGACATTTAGTGAGCTCAATTTTTGTTTCTCAGTTAGACAACCAAGCAAGCTCACCGGTCGTGCGGCTGAAAGTACGCGGGGTATCTGACTAACGCGGTACAAATTGGTATTCGAGACAGGACGGACATGGGCTAGCTGGTTAGCATGCCAACTTTAGTAGGAATCTCCACAATGACGCACTCAAAAATGTTTGTTTCTTTCTGGTTACATTCTGGTTACAACGTTTTAAATTAAATTCTGGTCATTTCTTTCCTGCAACACATTTCAGAGTATGCTAATTCACCATTGCGGTAGTGCTGCTACCACTCATGTAAACGATTTTGATTAAAATACTTGTTCAGCTGTGCGTGGATCATGGACATACAAAGACAGAAAAATAAAAATGATGGCGTGGTGCCTGAAACTGAACACAAGACTAAAACACTAAATGTTCCGTAGAGTTTCTGGGTGCGAACACTTCTGCCTCCGATTATGCTGAAAGTCTTTCTCGCCTGTGCTGAAATTACCGCCTGTGTCTAATTATTTCTGAACAATTGACCTTTCATCCTGCGTATGTTAACAGTTCAGTGTATCACACTGGGTCAGTTAAACAGCCGGAGGGAACAGAGCTCGGCTCGGATGCAGAGTCCGGAGCAAAAAGCTTCCCGAGACTGCACCGTAAATGGTCCAAAATGTTCCATAAGCTAGAGAGGAGTCCATTACCCAGCACGCCACATCTGATTATCTAGACAGCTGAATTTTGAAGGGCGTGTGAGGAGGAGCGGAGAGCTGCATTTCTGACCACAGGAGCAGCTGAAAATGGTGTGGGCTCCATCCTCGGCTCTCCTCCTCCTCCTCCCCCTCCATGAGCGCTCTCCCCCATTCTAATTAGCCGGGGAGCCAGCTGGAGAGGCAGCAGAACTGCAGTGCATCTCGCTGCTCGCCGTCTTTTCATCTCCAGCGCCTCTCCCCTTTTTCTGCCTGTCTGCCTGCCCGCGTCCGCCACAAATAGCCAAATGCAGAAAGACAGACTGTCACAGCATTTAGACTCAGTCGAACGAGCCCTGCTTTTTATTCTCGCCCGGTCTATTTTTAATGGCTGACCTTAAGCTATTTTTAGATTCCTGCATATGTAAGCGTTTGTGTCTGTGCCACTGTGCGAGCGTTTTCACTGTGCGGGGGCGTCGGTGTTCATGCATGCGCTGCATGTGGGCGTGGAGCGCATGTTGTTTGTGTCGTTCCTTTAAAGCCTGTCAAAATAGCACACAGGTGGAGGGTCAGGGTGGCTATACGGTGGGAGGGAGTGTCAGCGGGGTTTGATGTTGATGAGTCCTCGTGCGGTGATCTGGCTGTTTGTCAACCAATGACAGCTCTGCCTGTTTTCACACACAGTCAAGGCAGTTACTTTGAATCATAAATATAAATGAGGCACATGGGAGAAAACACACTTCACACACTTTTTTTTCCAAAGCTTTTTTTTTTTTTTTCAAATGAAAATTTTTTCAGTTGTTTTGTTCTCGTTTACTGGCATCTTTCTTTGACATCCATCAAATTGAGCCTTTTTTTTTGCCTCGACTTCAGTCAGGGGGAGTTAAAGGAAAATGTTGGCGTAACGACGTTTGACGAGGTTGGACCGGTAACAGCATCCCAGAATCGCTCCCTGCTAGTTTCAACAGCTTTCCTCAGCAGCTTCACAGCAGAAATAAAAAGGCTTGGAATCCATCAAAAAATGGCAGCAATTAGGTCTCAACATCACCTGAAGGAATACTAAACTGAACCTGCGCGCTCAGAGAATACAAATCCATTTATGTGCCGTCCCAAACTAGACACTTAATGAGCATTAATATTGTAAATCTTTTTTTTTTAAAAAGCAATATATATTCAGCAGAGGTTTTGTGCTGTTTCATTATATCAGCTACATTTTATAGCCCAACAGATTTATAGGCGGGCCGATTTTATCAGCCTGTATTGGCCTATCACGAATGCATTAGTCTGGCAGAGTCCAGACCTCCACAACATTGTGTCAATGCTGGGGGAAAAAAAAAAAAGGTCTGGCTGCACCCATGATCATTCTGGTATACTGTAGGAGGGAAATTATGCTCTGGTTTGGACTTGGGGAGGTGAGCAGTGGCATTAAAATGGCAAAAAAAATCCCTGCAAAAGAAAAGGTAACAGTTGCTAGATCGCTTATGTTCAGGTTCACATCACCTCAGCGAACAGGTCACTGTTAGAGTCACTTGCATAGTTTCAGGGTGTACGTGTAGGTTGCTAGCCTGGGGGTTGTTTTAACACTAAGATAGTGGAAGGAGTGGGGGGAATAGGCACCCGATGACAGGCTTTACACTTACTAAATCGTCTATCTGCGTCTACATCGCGTAAGTAACACTGCAGCTATATCAGAGATTTATCAGTATGGTCGCACGTGTTGTCGAAAACATGCTGCATAAACACAACATAATGCCGAAAGAGACGCTTAGGGTCACTAATGACGGTTAAATTCCCCGTAGAGTTGAATGTTTCGCTGCACTAATGTCATTTCAGACAATAAATTGTATTTACTCCCCAGTATCAGGATGTAAACTGAGTGCCTAGTACATAGCATCAGCCATAAAACTTGAGTATTGGTCAGGCTCTGCTGCATTTTCAGTCTTCTGTTTTACATTTTTAGCATTGCTTATGAATACCCAGTTCTTGAGCCCGAGGCTATTTTTTGCACTGCTTATAAATGTTAGTTAATGTGCACCATAGTAATAAAGCCTAAATCCAGCTGTGTCTACCACCTTCACACAAGAGTTCATGTTCCTCTCATGCAAATGAAAAATAATGCTGAACATCTAAACATGACTCAGCATAAGGCGAATGTCAAGCATCCAGTAGCGTCCACAAATGCACTCATTCTCTGTTTCAATGTGCCTGTATTCAAAATGCTTTTTTAAAGATGGCAGAGGAACGAGTGTGTTCAGTTGTCACCGTGTTAGATCAGGAGCAACTGAGGAACCAGACTGCTTAAGTAGGTGAATTTCATCAATGCGCTGCCACACAAAAAAAACAGTATATTTCCTTTTTGTTTCTGGGCGATAGAGGATGTCATTGTTTCCCTGTGTGACAACTGGCCGCCCCCTCCCTGCTCTCGACTCCACCACTCTCTGCAGTGCTGCAGTCTGCTAAATTACTATCAGTGAGTCTGGAGAGACACATGCTCTCTTTCCTCTCACTATCTCCTTCGTGACAGTCTCTCCCACTCTATCTCTGTCTTTCTCTCACACACGCACATGCATGTGAGCAGACGCTCGGCCTATATCTCATTTGACATGGATTTGCAGAATATTATGCGCAAACCTGATGAGATCTATATAGTGCAAGCGACGAGCGGGGCTGGTCGATGCGTTCACGTGCACGTTCACGCTTGATGGGAATAACACTCCGACACGGGCACAGATCTACATACACTCACGCATGAATGCACCCGTGAGCTCACAGAAAACACAGATGCTTCTCTCTGTGGCCTTTGTAAGTAGGGCTGTTTTGCTGTTTCCTTGCTTATTTATTTTATTTTTTTCCCTGTGCCATAAATCATGAACTTCAAACAAGGTGATTAGACTTGGCCTGGCCTGTTCCAAACATTATTAATGGAGGAGAGAGCGGAGGTGCACAGGTGCTCCGTCACGGTGTAGTCAGCATTTTAACCTGTGCTGACATTTACAGTTAGTTTTCACCTGAGACGGGAGGAAGGCACTATGTACAGATGGTTTCGCTGCAAATGATGGAGTTTTTTTTTGCCTCCAGCTGTCATAAAATGCCACATACGTGCTGAGCGGGCTTTTCTCCGGAGGGAAGCACACCTAGATATTAATAACACTAACGTCAGTGTGTGTGCGTCTGCGTGTGCTTAAACACACATTTCCAGAGCACAAACTGTGGGGAGATGGTGGACTGTCTGTTCCTCTTTTAAAGTAATGATGCTGTATTCACAGTTTTAGTGTTTAAAGGGTCAGTTCACCCAAAATTAGGAGGAACTTTTATTTCTTACTCATGCTGAGATTTTTGCCTCTACCTCAACACAATATAGGTGAATGGATTCCTGTGTGCAGCGCTCACATCTCTGAGGAAATACATTTTTAAATGATCAACCCCAACATCTCTCTCTGCTATAATCAGTGTCCTTGCTACTCTGAATAATCCGTAGACCCGTAACAGTTTTCAAAGAGACTCTTTCTTCAGCAAAAAGGGTGACGGGTATCCAGAGGATCAGGGATGCTGTTTCAGCTGCTCGGATAAAAGAAGAGAATCTTCAATGCTGTGAGTGCCACAAACAAAATGCTCTTCCTCACGGGCCATCAGCACAAGGTACATCTATCTGCATTTCTTAAACCACAAGGATTTAAAAAACAAAACAATGTTGGAGGCCTTTGAGTCCTGCTACATCTTTTTCAGACAAAGGAGTGTTGATTATATACTTTAGGATGTCTTAATGTCAAAGAGGAATTCTGGTATTTTCAAACCCGGGCCCTATATTTACTTGTTTTGGTTTGTAAATAATTAATAACAAAAATTTGGAATCGGTCCAGTAGATCGCCTCTGTTGGTAGCCACGGCTGCAATGTAACCCTTTGGGGCAACTGTTACGTCCACTAAACGTGCTTGTTTTTGCCACTGACAGGTTGCTGAGGTTGTTACTCTAGGTGTCTGAGAACATTACAGAAACAACTGCTTCATAATCAAACATTTTGTTAACGAGAAACAGAAGCCTCTATCAAGAAGTCTTTTTCAGAGGTGGTAGGTCGAAGGTGCCCCATAAGATTACGTTGCGGTCATGTCACGTTGATATTTTTATTAGTATTTGAATGAATATTAATGTGTTCCTCAATTATACGTAACATTGAGCTATTGATATCAAATGTATTTATGATGCTTGCATTATCATCTGTCTTTTGCCTTGTTTTATTCATATCGAATAACAAAATGAGTTTGTATCAAACAAAGGATGCGCGTAAAAAGTATTCAGTGCTGTGAGCGCCACAAACATAATCCTATTCACTTCCATTGTATTGAGGTTGACATGTCAGAGACAGATATCTCACAAACTGGACAATGAACCAAGGACTCTCTGAGGGACACGGGCCCGGTTTAAGTCCAACAGCGCTCTAATTCTTGCTTCGGCTATTGTGGATGAATTAGGTTAAACAACAGACTTCTCATGTAACGTGATGTTTCTTAATCCATTATATTAAAACAGTTATGGAAGTAGGTCTGTCCTAATTATAAAATACACATGCTGTGAGCGGAGCGAATTGGGAAAAGACGCAAAAAGACCAACACACACTAGAACTCTGCTGCTCTCCTTTAATGCTGTGTATCCACTGCTAACATTTTATTAGCAGTTGTGACTCTCCTATTAACTCAATTTGCATGTAATCAAGGGGAACAGCTGAGAGATTACACCAGCTGATATTAAAATTGTGAACCCTCATATATTTGTGTGAATTGTCTGTTTTTCTATTCGCAGTTTGAGGCTTTATTTATTTAAGGGGGTGCGTAGAACTCCAATGTAAACCAGGTGTTGAGCGTGACTCGAAGGTGAAACAATACAAAAACCTCTATGCAGTTTGAGCTTCCGAGTCGTCTCGCCGTGTTCCAAAGCACTTTATTAATGAAATTCAGTGTTTGGAAAAGGTCACTGCACTCTGCTGCTCCCTGCCGACGTGTTTCATGACGGCTGAGAGAGGGTTGAAGCCGAATATTCGAGCGGTGTGTCAGTTTCTTGGTACGCTGCCTCTTAAATATAGACTCTGACAGCTCAGTGGATTTAAACGATTAAATGCAGCCGCTTAGATGTTTGTGAGTGAGGGTTTGCAAAGTTTCTCTTCGATTTAAAACACATCAACTATTTTGTTACTGTGTGAAAAAGCAATTATTTTTCGCAATGCTTCTTTCAGACGTCTGAAAATTAAGACGCTCTTTTAGAAGTATTATAATTGCAAGTCCAGAAAGCCTTTATAACTAAGCCAGCGTTTCTCAAACTTTTTACCTAGTGTACTACCTCAAAACATATTTGAATATTGAAATGCAGTTGCATAGGCCTCCTGTATTCAGCGCCAATAGCTGCAAACATTAGCAGGTTCTTTGGACGCTCCAGCTTAGGTAGCCACTAGCGCTCCTGCTTGTCGTCATCTCCAATGTCAACATGGATGCTTGAAATATTCTCCTCCTGCTCCACACTTTTCTTCCTAATAGGCACATTTGTAGTTTTTTTCAAAACTTCATTTTACCTGCATTTACTAGCTTGCCATTGCATTTTGAGGTTAGCTTTATGACACGTATGAACGTGACCAGGCTACGCAGAAGGCTGAAACAAAAATATCACAGGAGAGACAAAACGTATTTTAAATTATATTTCATTTTAAAAAGGTGCAATATTTAAGAACAGAACAGGGGCAGCACAACCGCTAACTGCTGCTAACTGTAGCTGCTGCTAGCTCGTTAACTCAATTAGTCATTCATCAATTTTCTGCAGTATTATGAGATGTTTTTAAACTAACTTACTGCATTTTAAAAAAACATTTGTTGGATTCTTCCGCGTGCCACTAGAGCGAGCTTGTGTCCCACCACCGGTACGTATATATACAGTTTGAGAATAACGGCTTTAAGATATTTTATAAATGTACAGATCATATACACTAAATACATACACAAATATATTTCCCCTGAAACAGTTGCTTTAAGCATTTTTTTCACATGTACATTTTCCATCTCATTTCATTGCATTAGTTAAATGTAAAGTGTCACATTTAATGCAAAGCTTTTCTGCTGTGTTGACTCACCGTGAATAAATTAAACGGCTTAGTCAGATTGAATTAAATGAATGCAGATTAATAAATAAACCCTTTGTTTTTATTACATTAGATTGTGTAAGGTTGAGGAGAACTTCAACACAAACCTAATGTGTTTTTCAAGTCATTGTCATTCATTCAAGCATTATGCATGAAAGAAATGCATTTTAAATAGTTTTGTCTGTCTCCAGTAATGAATCATACACCCAGTAATTTCATTAATTGGCTCAATATGCATTAAATGTGACCTTTACATTTAAGTTATGTTATAGAATTAGATGGAAAATGTAAATGTCATTACATTTTTGAGTATCTAAAGACTTATTGCCACTTTTCCTTGACCAGTGGAGACTCGTTTTCATTAGTCTGTGTTTCTGCTCTTACATAATGACATGCAATGATGACTTTGTCTCTGCCGGAAGACATTACCAGACTTTGACTTTGACTGGAAGGCCTATTCGGAGGACGTGACGGGGATCTACTGGCTCTGATTATGATGCAGAAGAAGCCTTGACACCATTGCTTCCATCCCTTAGACAAACATTGACAAACGTAAGCCTCATTACACAACACTGACCCGGCAGTCACTTTAGATTTGGGATAGATGAATTTGTCTGCTTGATGTACTTTTATATGCACAGGTTTTAAAGAGTTTGCATAACTTGTTGCAGGACCTCAGCGCCAGTCTCTTTCTTCATGTTTAAAAAAAGGTTGAATGAAAAATGGATGAAAGGTGATGTCACTAATCTGCTCAGCCAACTGGGAACTCAAAAATCCAGCGAGGAGGAGAGTTGAAGGTCAAGGTTGTTTTGCCGGATGCTGTGTTGTTCTCCCCCCCGCTTCACAAACCGCTTGTTTCCACTGATTATTAATCACGATAACACTGTGAGGCAAAATCACTTAATTATCACTTAATTATCATCCATGATGAGTCCGCTCTGTGAAGTCCGTGTTTCATCACTGTTTGGGATTCATCACGAGTTAAATACATGTGGTGTCCAGAGGGTTTTATCAAAGTGGGAATAGTCTGATGGCTAATTTTTCTTTTCAGCGTTTTTATGTACGAGGCAGCTCTGAAAGCAAATTGCACTTGCAGTAAACAGGCTGTGATCAAATGAGCTAGCTGAGGCTGTGAAGTCGTCGTGCCCTCAGTGTCTATAAAAGTGTAACTGTGACAACAGGCGTGCTGTGAGAGTAACAAGGCCGGGCTGGATCACTGTCTCAGAGCCATAAATGACCACAGTATATCTGTAAAACTTGACAGGGTTGTTCATCGGCGCCGACAACTCCATCATCGCTTCATCAGCCGCTTTCAAAACTCGCCATTCAAGAGCACTCTGCTAGAGAACAGCACCTCTCCGCTCAGTTGAATGTCAGGACACTTCAAACCCTGACACAAAGGCAAACACATGGACACCGTGTGCTAATCATGCAACTGAATATTATGTATTATAATCGTCATGGTAATACACGTTACAGGACATTTCTGTTTGTTACGTGGTTTAGATTTTAGAGGACGTCAGTGGGAAAGTCTAATCGTTTTTTCCTATGAGACGGTGATCCAGTCTAAGTATTATAGCTCTCATAGTAGGACCATTGTTAGTTACACTTATATTTATGTATATTACATTATATACGCATTACATATTCATTCAGACACTGTGTAATCATGCTCTACATAAATATCATTAGATATTTATTTACCATATTTAAATCATGTAACATCACTTCTACGCCAAGACTAGAGGAGACGTATTAGCTTAGCTGCCCATGAGCTTAGCTTAGCATTATGATTAGAAACAGGGGTGAAATAAGCAGGAATCTGTCCAATGGTAACAAAATCCACCTACCAGCAACTCCACAGCTCACTAATTAACATGTTATATCTCTTTGTTTGTTCTGTACAAAACCTAAAGTGTAAAATATTACACACAGTGGTTTTACCAGGTAAAATGCGGGACTATTTCTTGGCTGTCACTTCCTACAGGTAACCCAACAGCCTGGCAACCAGTCCCTGTTTCCGGTCATTGTGCTAAGCTTAGCTAACCAGCTGGCTATAGGTTCATATTCAGCGTTCAAACAAGAGAGTGGTATCAATCTTCTCATCTCTCTCTCTGCCACAAAGCCAGTAAACGCGTCTCCCCACGATGTCGAACTATTCCGTAGACAAATTACGAGCTAAAATTCACTGCACAGAACGTAAATGTTGGATTTTAGACAGAGCGGAATGGCTGCCGTTGAAGATGTTTAAGAAGCTACAAACCAAATGTTCCTTTAACAACGCCAGACTCTCTTTCCTGTGCGCCAGTACAGCGACTGTATTACGATAGCGGCATCCAGCTGCCTGCAAATGACACAGTGTGTCCTGCTGCCACTAGATTGCAAACATCCAGGAGAAATGTCCAACAGCTAAATCTGTGCTGGAGATGCACCTGACCTGCTGCTGGTGAAAAAGAGAGGGCCCGGTTGCCATAGAAACGGGCAATTTGCTGAGTGACAGAAGTTCGCCTGCGTGACTTGTAAACTAACCCCTCCACAAGTCCCAAAAAAAACCACAGAATCACTGCTTTTTTTCTGAAGATTTAAAGCTTTCCAACACAGTTATATGAACATAAATTATTTCAACAGGGCAAAACTTATTATACGATTATCTGATGTGGCTTCCTGTTTTTTTCCTGGAGAAGTTGGCCCAAAGGTTTCACAGTTATTGTAATCTCACAACGATCGATCAATCCCCCACTGATATTGACTAATCAGGTTTTCTCTGTCATTTTTATGTTTTTATGTTTTATGCACAGTTTGCTCATTGGTCACCTTTTCATCACATTTTTCCTAATCTTACAGGCCACACACATATTATCAATGCAGAGGTGAATAGCAGCAGCGTTTCTTAAGTATTTTGAAAAAAATGATTCAGAAATGAGGAAACTTCAATCAAAGGAAGGAGAGAGTCAAACACAGGGAGAGAGTTGGGCCAGGGGGTGTCAGCGGGGACTCGTACGAGCGATATCTGGCAGCAGGCGTCGTCGTCTGCGACCTGTCCGTGAGTGATGAATACTCAGGTTAACGAGATAGATGGAGGGACGAGAAAACATGCAGTCAAACAGGGCAAAAAGTGGCAACGATGGGTGCCACCTGGAAAATGGAACGCAGATGAAATCGCAGGGTTTCAATTCTGCTCTTTCTGGTGTTTTTTTTTTTTTTTTAATTTGGCCTCAATCAACGTCATGTCAAGAAATCTCTGACATTCACTCTCTACAGACTCATTCATACGGCACACGGACGCGTCTCGTGTACATTCCTGTTTCCTCCATACAGTCTGATTGTGACTGCAGTGTAAAATGGAGAATGTGCGACCACTGTGCTGCCACAAACACGCTCTGCGGCCGGGTGGCGGGGCTTTGAGCGGTTGCTGAAGGGACTGATAAGCGACAGCAGTGCTGGCTGATTGGGAAATAAGACACACAAAAACTAAAGGCAATGCCTGGGGTGTTGCCCCTGGCAACTGGAGCTGGCCATATGCTGTATAGACTTATTGTGCTGCTGCACTCCCTATTAGTGACACTTTTCCTGAGGCAGCAGAGCAACCAGAACAATCCAACCTAATCACAAGTATGTACTGTATGCAAGGAGGAAAGAAAAGAAGAGGAGTGGAGATATCCAGGTTTTGTCCTGTGCCTCATTCCCTTTTTAAACATCCTATTAAATGAAAAATAAATTGACTGAGGAGAATGGCGGCAATTCAATCAACCTGATTACCAGGAAAACAGGTCATTAAAACTCTCCTCCTCGTCTAAATGGAGGAAACTGGCGCTGTGAGGTTATAGATTTAAAGATAATGGATAATGTGGGTTTTTTATGTGCGGATTTACATTGGCGCATTATTTTCCGCTGCTGTGTGGACCCCCTTCAGCGCCAGAATATAGCGTCCACGTTGCTCGTTTCTGCAAAGCACGGATAGATAACATTTGTATGTCTAATATGTGTGGCATCACTATTTATACAGAACAAGTCATGACACACTCAGATTAGATTAGCTTGGCGAGACAGCTGCCAAGCCAGAGACCACTGTTTGAGACGACGTTTCATCGCTCGCAAGCGTGGAACCATTTGATATTTGTAAGAGGACATCAGGACGTTTCCAGCCTCGTCGTTGGCAACAAAATTTGACTGGTTTGCGACAATTTCCAGCGATGTTTCTGAGCTGAACATGATCTTTTCCTAACCCCAGCTAAGTGTTTTTTGTACCCATACCTAGCCAGACCACATGCACAGCGTTGTCTCAACTTAAAATGAGGACGTGTGTAGTTTTAACATATCTGTGGTTTTGCAGAAACATACATCGCCAACATTCATTGTGCTGTGAGTCAAGCCCTTGTCAAGCTGAAGCCGTAAGCCGTCAAGGACTTCTGACTTCATCTTCGTCCTCTTTTCTTGCTGTTTATCCAGTCTGTTTACCCCCCCTACATTATGACTCAGACCTGGTGTGTGTGTGTGTGTGTGTGTGTGTGTGTGCAACAACGCTTTCCTGTGCATAAGACACTCTACACGCTACAGCAGTATATTATGAAAATGAAATGCGTTTAAAACCACCAAGAAGCGGCCGGGGGGTCCTGGCTGGTTGTGGGGTAAGCCCTTATTGGAGGCTTTTTTCTTAATCTGTGGGGGGAGAGGCATTAAACACATATGCCTATGGTAGATTCTCCTATATGCGCACAGTCTGTTCTGCTGTGATAACATTATGACTACTTGGTATGGATTATATAAGCAAGAGTGCAAGCGTTTTTTGTTTTTTTTTCTCCAAAGAGTAAATGTCATATTTTTATAAAGTCAGTAAATTCAGGGCTGTCGGCTCGCTCGCTGATGGGCTAATAGATGTGTAGGCAGCCTGCACAGCATGTTATGGAACGCATGTTTGTGACAATTCAAGCTGACCATGAGTTCAACTCATCTCAACAAAAACAGATGGACGGAAATAGACATAATAGAGCCGCCCGGCAGGTGAAGCTGCATGATGAGAGGAGGGCCCCATCACATCACCTGCGCAGGATGATGCCCATTATGATAATCTGCTACCTGGGGGTGAAAGTGAAAATGAAAAAACCACCGCTCCACCCAGCTCCTGATCTCCATACTCACCTGTACTTCATACTGGTGTGGCGCCCGATGGCCTCCTTCATGTGGGCATGGCCCTGAGGGGCCTGACGGGACCCGGACCCCTCCCTGGTCTTGACCGAGCCTTGGGACATGTAGTTGCCATTACTCCCCTGTCCGCTCCCTCCTCCTCCGCCACCTCCTCCTCCTCCGCCGCCGCCACCTCCTCCACTGCCGCCGCCGCCTCCTCCGCCGCCTCCCCCTACTCCCCCACTGCTCCCTCCCGGAGGTGGAGCGGTGCGAAGGCCACAAAGTCGGTCCTCACTGCGACTCTTGAGGTTGTGCTCGGTGCAGGCGAAAGACACCTGCATCCTGACCCTGGTTTCCGGTGTCTCTTATTTTGAGAGAGATAAAAGAAGGGGCTGGGTTTTGGTTTGGGCAGTCGCACAAGCTATAATGTCTGTAAACTGTTGGAGCTGCTTGACACTGTTTTTTTTGTTGTTGTTGTTGTTCTCCCCCGTTGTGCCGTTGCGTGGCAAAAGCTCATACAAAAACGCTCAGACAAGGGCAGGTCAGAGATTTTGGCTGAGAGCTGGAGGGAGCAGGCGAGAGTCCAGCCTCTAACATGACACACACAGAGTCACCGTCTGCTCCGTCTCCTGTCTGGTGATGCAAACCTGGCAAAGGGGGGCTTCTCTGAGTTTTCACACTCGCAAGATGCATCGGGGCTGCTCTCCAGAAACCATCAGGGAAGCTTGTAAGCTCACAGCAGTCCTCTCAGACGGATTTAGGGGGGGGATGTGGCAGCTCTTGGAGGGGAAAGCTCTCTGGAGAAGAGTGTCAGCAGCTCGGCCTGGTCCCCTCTCACATACATGTATGGCTTATGTTGAGGTGGTGTTGGTGTCGGTGGTGGTGGTGGAGGAGCAGCACTTGGGAGGTTGCTGTCTTCTCTTCAGCTGCGGTCAGTTGCGTGTGCCTGGAGCCGAGGAGCTCCGGAGCGTGCCGCAGCAATGACACAACCACAGCTACAGGCATCCTCGCACCTCGCGTCGAAATAAGGCATTTTCTCTGTCTCTCTGATGTTTTTTTTTTTTTTTCTGTTTTCTTATTATCGCAGCAAAGACAACCGATTGTTCGATTTGTATTTTTTTTTTCTTACATCGCCGAGGCGAGCAGTCCGAGCAAGGCGGGCAGGGTAGAGAGAGGATTCAAACCCAGGCGACGCATCATCGCCCAGCAGCCTCACGCAGCATCAAATTGATGCGAGAAGAGAATCAGGGAAGAGGGATGGAGAGAGATAAATAAAGACAATCAAGAGCAACAACAACAAAAAAAGGAACAACAAAAAAAGAAAAACACCGAGCCGGATTTATGTTTTTTCCTTCTTCTTCTTCAAATGATTACCTTCAGCGTGTGAAGTCGTTCACATACCGGCGGCGGGAGCAGCTGTGCAGGTCTCCTGTTATTCGACAG
This sequence comes from Sparus aurata, assembly GCF_900880675.1. NCBI lineage: Eukaryota > Metazoa > Chordata > Actinopteri > Spariformes > Sparidae > Sparus > Sparus aurata. The sequence goes on from NC_044199.1 coordinate 9,952,129, forward strand.
AACCTCGCGGTGCACGGGTTTGAAAAAAATGCCGGCATACTGGCCCAAAAATCAGCTGCAGCAGACATCTCTCCCCCCCTCTCTGCGAATCACATCTCTGTCACATCAAAGTCAGACTTCCTCTTTTCCCTTTTTCCTTTCCTTCCTTCCTTCCTTCTTTTTTTCCTTCTTCCAGAGGCTCCAAAAATGTTCACGACACACGAGCAATGTGGGGGTTTTCAAGATGCTCTCTCTCTCTCTCTCTCTTTCTCTCTCTCACTCTCTCTCTCACTCACTCACTCACTCTCTCTCTCGGGTGTGATCTCTACATTTTTCATCACACTGGTGTACACACGCACGCACACACACACACACGCACATCTCATCACACCGTCACTTCATGTTTGTGGAGCTTAAACACACACACCACTGGCTTCCTGAAATGGAAAAAAAACAACAAACAACAAAAACAAAATCACATCTCATTTCTTTTTTTTTATTTGCACATCATACATACATGCAATGTTACAACACTTCCATCTTCCTCTCTCGTCTTCCCACCACACCCATGTCTCCACCTTCTTCCAAAAGAAAACAAAAAACCCTTTTTTCTCTAACCCTGCATCCATACGGACGACCCCCCCCCCCCCCCCCACACACACACACACACACACACACACACACAGCAAAGAGCCAGATACATGACTTCTAAGTCACATCACATCCCGTCAGAACACGGCGTGGCACGGCATATCATCTCACGTTGCATCACGTCACATCAAATTAAGACGGAGCTGATGTGTCGTTCGGTGGGCCACACAATGATAATAGTTCCTTCCAGGCTGTGTTTACAGTCTGAAGTGTGCTGCCACATCCTCAGAGGAGGCCTGTCACTCCAGCAAAAAAGTTTGTTTTTTTCACGCCGCACGGCAGGACGACGTGCAAAAAAACAAAAAAAAAGTACCAGTCTCGTGCAAAATTAAAAAAAACAGCAGACGCACAAACACTCATCATGGTGTCTTGCAGTCCCGGAGCAGATTGCGTGGCAGTCAGCTGCCGGCAGATTGTAACTTTGAGTTGGCAATCAGCTCTTTTTTTTTTTTTAAAGAGCTATTCAGAGCGGCGAGTTGGGATGGGGAAGTTTTCCAGCTGTACGCGCAGAGAGAAAAAAAAATCCAAACACCACCCGCGGTGCCACTCTGAGAGAGAAGAAGGTTTAATGATCTCCACTTAAAGCGCACTGAGTGCCTACACAGATCTGTGTGGATGCCGCAGCCACAAGCTTATCCAAGAATCACTTTTGCATTTTTCGTTTCAGAGTCAATCACTTAGACTAAAATCTTCATCCACACACACACACACACACACACACACATACAGGCTTAACCCTCACCTTCACTCCAATCTCTGTCCATCTTCATCATCATCACTTTAAAACAACAGTGACTCACTCTTCCTGCTCCACTGCTCCGGAGCTTTATTGCACTTAAATCAACCAGTGTTTACATGTGCACCGGAACCCTGCTCATCCCAGGAGTATCCCGGCTGTCTCATGTGCATGTAAACACCAAATCCTAGTTTGAGAAACCTGGACAAGACCTAATCCTGGTTTTCTGAATCCAGAACCACCATAGAAAACCAAGATACACCTTATCCAAGACTTATCAGCCACCTTAGGGAAAGGTAAAGACTCAAAACCAGGGTACACAACAGGCCACGGCTCCATATTGAAGTTCTGTATCCAGAGACACACCGGTGGACCTCCTGGATGCCCACTATGGTCGATAAAACATGATAAAGTGCCGTCTCTTCACCATAAACATATCACGCCTTTTCTGTGCGCTGCCGCTCGGCTTCAGAGCTCGTTTCAAATCACGTCTCCTCTAACTGTGATCCTCTATAAACTGCCAAGTCACCATCCGAAGATGAAATCGCTCAAGCTTATTTCCTCGTTGACAACACGCTGCCTGCAACAACTTAGGATCAAAGCGCAGTCAATCTCTTATTTGACGGAGGTTTCTCTGCAAATAAATAGTTCCGTTCAGTTTTTGAAGCCATCATGCAAGTTTACGTTTATGTTTTTATGCGTTCCTGCTCTTTGAATAGGTTTTCCAACTAAGCAGTTTAGCCTAAAGACGGAAATAAAGAATTATAATTCGTATTTGTGCCTGTTACCCTCAGGCGCAGGTATTTTAAGGTCACAAAATTGCTTTTTTTGTCAGGCGGCTGAATATTTCGCTAAAAAATATGTGTTGGGTGTACATTTTCTGATGTAAACTTGGATCACATTTGAAATATAGTTGTTTTTGAGATGTCGTCCAGCAGGGAAGTCCCCCAGTGACATGGTTCTGGTAGCTGCAGAGATGCAAACAGCTGCTTTGGACTTCGTTGGACTGAAGCAGACGTAAAGAATGCTGAGAATTGTTCTTTTGGTAGCACCGCCGAGGACGGTAACTTTGAAGTATTCCCTCACACGTGTTGTTTTTCTTGTGGTTTTGTTCATCTGCGCGTCAAAAAGAGGACAGCCAGAGGTCACTCTTTAAAAGCTTTTCGTGAAAAGGCTCCTCTAAAACCCGGAATCCATTTGACGGCATGAAACGTGTTTTAAAAAGTCCAACCTATGAGCTTTGTTTTGTTCAACGACGGGATGAAGCACTGATAATCTGTGTCTGTCTCCCACATTTTGCTCCGCACTCAGGAGACCAGTGTATGGGGAGGAAATTGTTGTTTCCAGCGAAAACCGGCAAATTAGAGCGAACACTGAGGTGCATTGTTAGCTGCCGCGTTGATTACAAGTAATCACTTTCAGTCGTGGGAGACGTCAAATCTGACGCATCATTACACAAATGAACCCCGGCGAACAGCACCACACGCACAGAGGCTGTGGAGAGCCTGCTGAGGAAAAAACACTCCCAAGCACCAGATCAAGTGATGGAGGAGTCAGCTCAGACGCATCGCTGTGCTCTGATGTGTCGCATATTTCAGTTGTGCTGTTTATTAAAATCCTATTTAAGAGCGATTTAGGCGCGTTTCCTCTCATTTGTCTGGTCAAAATAAACTCCTGAAGTGCAGATCTTGAACCCCCTGTGCTGACTTGTCCTCACTCCAGGGTGACACTGCCACCTAGAGGCAACTTTGCTGGAGCCTGGCAGGCTGTGTGAGTCTGACTGGGAGGTAAATGCATCACATATAAATGCCATATTGTGTTTTGACACTCCTTGCAAAAATAAAACGTTTAAGACTCTTTCGCAGCGCACTGAATTCACAAATGAGCCGCCGATGCTCTTAAGCGCGCGCAAATCTGCGAACATAAACCACGCAAGTGCCCTCCGCGTTTTTATTCTGTGCTGTATGTCCACTCGTCTGTGTCTTATCCTTCAGTGGAGAGCGGAGTCATGGCAAGCTTTTCATCCTAAAATAGCTAAACTGAGCACTTTCAGAGAGATGCAAAAAAACAGCAGAACAACCAAAACCGCCTGTCCCCTGCTGTCAAATCACACATCATTAAACCCAAACTTATGCCCCGCTGCTGTCGACCCCATCAGGCTGGTTTTATTTTATTTTTTTTTGGGGGGGAAATTTGGACAAAGTCACATGCAAGTTACTGTATACAGTGATCCTGAACAACCAGATGTTTTGTTTTTTTTCTGCGGTCCAGCTACATTTATTCAGCGCTGCTCGGCTTTGAAATCTCATCAAACGCCTGATTTTTCTAGGTCACTGGTGGGGAAAGCAAAAAAAAAATAGAATAACACAGCAAATATATTTCTCATTTCGCCCATGAGTGATGTCTCCACCCCGCTGCCTTTAACCGCAGTCCTCTTCAAACACTCGACCACGTTCATGCATTAGTAATATATTGGGAAAAAATATTAATCGTGTTATTTAAGTGGATTATCCACAGATGGCTGAGTGCTCTGGATGGTCTCCCTCTGAATCAAACTTCTTATTAAATCGAAGTTTTGGCAGCTCCATGTACAGATTCAGTGTCTGCGTGCCTTAATTTGCTAACACGGATGGGTGAAGTTAGAGAGTGGGTTTTCATTTTCTAATGCGTTTCTGTCATCAGTAACATCTTTTTATTCTCAATAATCAAACTGCATTATAGTTTTCACACCATCGCTCCGCTGTGCTTCCCCGTCCCTCTCACCTGTATGGCATTGCAGAGCGCTCGGCCTCACACTCGGCCAGGGAGAGACCGCATTCTCTGAGGTAGAGCTCCAGTCGGCGTCGCTCCACCAGCCTGTGCGCCGCCTCCAGGATCTGGGAAGCCAGGGCCTCCGACTCCGTCCTCTGGTCCGGGCTCTTGCTGCTCCGGGCTCCAGATTTGGCCACAATGCTCCCCGAGGAGGTCGACGCCTTGGGCTTCTTGCTGATGCCATAGAGGTCCTCCACTGAGTATTTCCCTCCTTTCCCTCCTCCAGTACCACCGCGGCTGGCAAACATCGCTACACCTGCGAATCGAGCGCCCTCAAACAGACGGAAACGGGTCCTCTCTTATGCTCTGTTTCGTCTGCTACATCTACTTTGTGGCCCCGGAGCTGCTTCTGAGTTAAATACGAAAAAAACAACAAGGCAGTGCTATTTTGATAGAGATTGGTGAGGATTTGAAGCATCCGGCCCGACGGTGTCAGACATCAAGACGTCCGGGAAACGAGAACTTAAAGCACCCGCAAAATATCAAAAAGTCTTGATTGCTCCTTTGTGGAGTCGCAATCCAAAATAAAACAAAGCCAGTCCCAACATGTCAGCCGCAACACCCAGTCACAAACGATGACTCCCGCTGATGTGAGGTGCTCCTTTGAGCAAAAAAAATGGATGGGGGGGGGGGGGAAAGCAATCAGCATCTTTCTCGCTTTATCTCTTAAAAGAGGGATTTGTGTTGAAGCCCCACCAGCTTACATTTGTTCAGATTACGAGAGAGCGCCCGGATGAAGTATTCGTACTCTTGTGGGATAATAATCTGACTCGGTGACCTCTGATCTTTTTCTTCAGATGCTGAGTGGTGCTGGTGTGTGGTTTTGTTTTGGGGTTTTTTTTCACCCACGTGGAACGATTATTAGTCGATCTGCAGGGGCAGTGTCATCCTAACTCCGAGTCTCGCAGCCTTCCAGCTCCCGTTGGCTCCGACACAGAGACAGAGTGGCATCCTCCCAGAGCCTGGCGCCGGCTTCAGGGCCAGTGCTGAGTGTTATTGTCGGGGCCCGGGTTAATGTGCGAGCCAAACCCCCAGTGCCTGATTTTCACACACACACACACACACACACAACACAATAAAAGGAGCTCAGAACGTGTGAACCTCTTTCCACTGGAGGGCCAAATATAATCAAAAACCGCTGATGTCCAGTTCATAAAGGAGGAGAGGGCATCGTCTGTGTGCTGAAGTGAAATGAAGTCAAAAGGAAACACAAATATGGAAACACCGGAGGATCGCAGGAACAGTGATGCTGATGGAGAGGATTACCTCTCGACAGCGTTATGCAAAGAAATCCACCTTCTAATCTCCTACGTGTGTGGCTGTGAAAGTCCCAGTTTTAAGACTAATGCTGGAAAGAAAAATTCATTTCTTTCTAATGTAAAAATGAAATAAAAAATCACTCTCTCGCCGCGAAAAACAACTGCGGGGGTTATTATTCTTTATTATTTCGCTTCTCCGAGATAGATGGAAAAGAAGAAAACAACCAGATGAGTCATGGCTCCTCTGTTGTGGCCGGTGGAAGTGTTTGCTCACATCCTCACACAGCAGGTCAAAGGTCAGCCACAAAGGATTAAGGAACAATCAATGACTTAATCAATGAGTGCGAGTGCATCGGTAGACAAAACTCCAGCTCATTGACTGTCGGAGGATCCGTTCATTCATGCCGCTGCTCCTCCATCTATCTCCCAGCTGTCATGGCGACCATCCCTGAAGCTGTGGTCGGCTCCCGACTTTGCCCGTCGCGGTGGCTTTGAGAAGCAGAGATCATCTGAGATTAAAGCTGCCATAATCGCTCTTCCTGATTGACCGCGGTCACACGGCCAGCTGGACGAGATCTGTTTTTTGATCTTCAGTGTAAATTGCAGCCCTGAGTGCTTTCAGGGCTGCGGAGGCTGCGCACCGGCCTCCACCAGCAGTGCTAAGTAGTGGGATTATTACGATGGTGCGGCGGGAGGTGGAGGGGAAAAAAAAAAAATGTTTGCATTCGTGTGAGCGATCTCCGTCTCCACATTGCGTAACTGTCAGATATCTGGGTTAGAACAGCGGAGTTTGTTTTTAGTAATCTGTTGCGTAACCGTGCAAAGATAGATTTAGTCAGTCTGACAATATAGTATAACTGAGGAATGTGGAGCAGGAAACTATGATGGAGCTATTTTCTGCCCTCATGCACATAATGTTCAGAGATGAGGAGGGCGGGGGGCTCAGATGTTTGCGAGAGAGGAGAGGGTTGTACTGCAGCTGGAGGCGGAAAATCCCAACTTTTAATCAGATATCAGAGCAACGCTGTTCAGGATTGTTGGCCAGCTTGAGCGTGATTCACCCCTTCGGCAGGAGGTGGAGGAAGAAGTGCTCGAGGCTGGCACCAGAGTAAAAGTACGGTCAACACCAGGAATGTAAGATTTAAAAAGTTTTACCCACCAAAAGTAAAAGTGCTCATTATGCAGAATGGTATATTTGGGAACACTGTCTATGACTCTGTTGTAATTCATGATGAATTAATGTGTTCATCACTTTAATATCGAAGCTAATGAAGGTGGTTCATCTACTTTATATAGTTTATCTGCCGGCTAAGTTTGGCAATTTCTTGTCAGTGGTTTTATCGTAATCTATAATTTGACACCACATTTTCTGATTTGTTGACAATTACCAAGAAACTAATGTTGTAAAATAAATGTAGCGGAGTTAAAAAAGCATTATATCTTCCTCTGAGATGTGATGGAGCGCGAGCAAAGGAGCAGAAAATGGAAATATGAAGTTGGAAGTACCTCAAAATTTGACTTTAGGGCAGAACTTAGTAAATGTACTTTTGCACACTGTTGCAGCTTAAGGGTGTCTGATTCATTTGGCTGCAGCTATGACGGTGAAAGGGGGCAGAGACGGCCTGTAAAAGTTCAAATCACCCAAAGGGACTGTGTGAAAATATCAAAATGCCCTTCCAAACGACACGTCGAGACATTTTGTTATCTGACGACATCATCGCGTACCTTACAAATGACTATCAATCTTTTTTCAGGCACAAAAACAACTCGGTCAGGTGTGGGAAAGAGTCGTGGTTTAGGTTGAAATTGCTGCTTTGTTCCGGTTAGAGGACAACTGTGGTCGTGGTTTAAAAAAAACAAAAAAACACAGTTGACTGTCGGTAGGGGGGGGACAGGAAATGAACAGCAGTCTCTTGTGGCTGAGTCGGGTGATGTTTTGCTGACCTCTCCGTCCGCTCTGACCTCCTGCTACATGTATAATTCAAGATTCAAGACACTGTCCACAGAATGTCAACCATGTAAAAAGAAACATAAACGGCAAAAAATATACAAAATGAAGTCATTTTAAAGGCTGCATGTGAAAAACAAATAAAAAAGCAACAACAACAATAATAATGATGATAAAACAGTGCAAATGTGAGCTGTGCAATTATGCATAATAACAGCAAACCGTCCTCCTCCTTTGCTCCCGTCATAATTACTATGGACGCCGGAGAACTGTGTCACTCATATTTAACCACATGTCATTTCGGGGCGCTTGCTGTAATTACTGCTGCTGTCCCTCTTCTTGGGCAGACGCTCTCAAATTATTGTATTTGTTCCACCGTTAGGAAAGTGGTGTTCTCCACTTGTCTCAGGGACAAAAGACTGGAACTTCCTCTTTTTCCCTCCCCTTATGACGCCATCAAAGACCAAAAACCACACGAGGGATTTAAGATCGCGTCGTTCCGATGCGAACTCGCACCGGAGTTCAGCTTTTCATCAAGATGCTGGAGAACGTGAAGCTTCTGACAAGTGACGAGCTCTCCGGAGACCCTCCCTCCCCCTCCTCCCCCACCCCCCCCTTTCTGAACCGTGGTGCTCCCTTATAATTTCTACGCAGTCCTTTAATGCACCTCTTTTTTCCTCCTCACAAAAGGAGCTGATGATAGTATTGTTCTTCACCTACCATTTCTCAGATATTGGACCTAAAAAAAGGTTTTCTTGTGATCAACGTTCCTCTCACCTATTTTATTGTTCTGTTTTGTGTTACGTACTGTTTCTAGTAGTGTTAAAGACTGATGAAAACATACGTAATAAATCTTTCTATACAACACAGGCGGTGGGTGATTTGTGGATGGGAACGGCTTAACGAGTGAAGCGACTGTTTTGCTTTCTTTTGGTTTCAGATTCCTGGTCGGGGCTATAGATCGCAGCTCAGCGAAACCTCAGCGACATAACGGATCAATAAGAAGGCAGGCCGCACTGATTTATTCAACCGAACAACAACCCCCTCGTCCGGTTTACTCTCCCTGCTGCAAAGGGGGATCACATCATCGACTGAATGTAGTTTATGACAGGGCTTAAAGGAAACAGTTCACCCAAAAATGAAAAAATTCTGACATTGTGTTTTCGCCCCCCTCGTGCTGATGGAGAGTCGGGTGAAGTTTGGTATTCAGCTAAACATTTCCAGAGAGAGTTTCAGCATTCTCCTGAACAGCTGAAGCAGATGGGGACTTGTTTTTCAAATGTAAATTAAAAAAAAATGAAAACAAGCACTTAAAAATGGCTTCATACAGCGTATCCGCAAATGTTTTGGAGGACTACGAAACTTCACCTGACTTCCCATTAGCATGGGCGTGAGCATATGATGATTGAATAACATTTTTTTCTGGGTGAACTGACCCTTTAAGGTCACTGATTGGTCAGTATGCGCTCAACCTCTTCAGCAATATTTAATATGTAAAAAGGCACAAAACACATTAGTAAAAGACACACGACTTCATTCGGTCGTGGAAGGTGTCTTCTTCCTACGTGCCTTTTTAAGAAATTAGACATCATGTATGGAGGCGCCTCCTCTGACTCCTCTCAGACCTCCACCTGTGGTCGACCAGGTGAGACGTGACTCTGCTGTTCCTCTCGCGGTGCGACACCCTCCCGCCGCCGCCAGGTGGCGACAAAGCAGCGCAGACTCTCAAAGTTGCCGCGAGGGACTGAGTGATAAAACGCCACATTTAAACTCAGTTTGACACAGCAGAGCACTCCACCTACGTTGGCACTGCCCCACCCTGAAGACTCAACATTAAGGCGCGTTAATAAAACCGGTGGAGGTGCAACATGGGCTGTAAGCAGCGCCGAGGACAGACACTCCTGCTGCTCTGTCCGTAGGCTTCCTCCATCCAGACATGTGGAGGCGACGGCCGCACCACACTGAGCAGTGAGCGCGCTGCTGCTGCTGCTGCAGACGTGAAATAATCAGACCTTAAAAAAACAAAAACCAGCGTTGCGTGCGTGACACGACTTTATCGATCGAGGCGGCGGGGTGTTTATTTCTCTCAGACTCTCTCTGCACGCACAGCCCGACACCTCTCTCTCTCCCTCTCCCCCCTCTATCTCTCTCCACACACTGCTGCAGCGGCCTCCATCCAGAGTGTGACTGCGGAGGTTTGCGGACGCATTTCTTCCAAATGGAGCGTCCAACTTTTATTTCCCTCCATGAATCAACATAAACGCGAGGAAAGGTGATGATTTCCCCTCGTTATTAAAAAAGAAAACCACACTTCCCGCCCGCTAGAGGGCGCTCAAGCGATGCCGGCGCATTCTTCTACTCTGTGCTGTGTGTTTGAGGAGGAGGGGTGTCGGTGGTGGTGGTGGTGGAGGTGGTGGTCACTGTTGATGCACACAAGCTGTGTCAAATGACAGAGCATGCCTCGTTTTCAGTTACTTTATTGCTGTAATCTGATTACATTCAATAAAGAGCGCACAACCACTTTTTTGTAAACCCAGGGCTGTATTGCATCCAGATGCTGGTTGAAAATCACAACCACATGCTCCGTCCTCAGATTTCAAACATAGAGAACAAGGGGTGCAAGGACTCACTCACACACACACACACACACACACACGGTAGATGGTCACTAAGCGAGCCCAGAGAACACGGTTTGTTCTAGGGGTCACTAATAAACGTGAGTGGTCATGTTTTTACAGTATAATCAACAGATGTGATGGATGTCCTTTATCCACACCAGGCTGAGAAAAGGGGAAAAAAGGTGTGTGTGGGGGGGGGTTCTTTAATCTGTAGGCCAGCTGTGTGAGGAAAAAGCCCCAAAACGTGACTTTAAAGAGGCAGTATGTAGTTTTGGAGATGAGATTCAAACTCTAGATTTGTAAAATGTACAGTATTAGCGATTAATTATTTTTTTTTTCTTTTCCGTAACCCAATAAACGAGCTGTTCTCGGATGGACATAAGGTCCCCAGAACACTGTTTGAAGCCAGAAAGGTGTTAAAACTGTATGAAACTGGTGATCTTCAGTTCAATCAGTCACGAAAACCAAGAGCGTGTCAATGACGATCGTTCTCTTCTGATTAAAGCATCTTCCTCAAAACTACAGAGTGCACCTTTAAGAGCGCAAAGCAGCAGCTCGCGTGCGTCCGATAGTTAACGTGATTTACAGTGTTTACTGCTCATTTGCCCGGCTTGTAAACATCTATGGAAAATTGCTCTTTGAGGCCTTTGGACGCCGAGCAGCAGACTATCTAATTTAAATGCAGGGGGAAAAAAAAGAAAGGTGGAACATCAAGTTACGGTAAACAGCCACGACCACAATACAAATATGAAGACCAGACTCCGCTGTAATCATGAAGAACAGAACAAACAGACAAAGCCGAGGCTTTCACTGCAGCGCTGAAAGAAAGCCGGGACTCAGATGGTTTCTTTTTTTTTTTTAAGCTGATGTTTTTCGGTAGTTTCGCCTGGTTACCGTAAATCAAACCTCAGAAATGTCGGGTGGTGGGAGAAGTCTGTGTTTTCTAGCTCGGTCTGAGAGCACGCCGGCTTTTGGTGGGCGCGCATTTCTCGGCTGACGGGGGGAGGATTTATACCGACGGGGTTCAGAGGTGTGGAGGAGCTGGGTTGAGTTAGGACACGGAGGTGAGGTGGAGGTAGAGGTTAAGCACGACAGGCGAGGAGTAAACTCGTAAATCTGAGCTCAGTGTGCAGGAGTTCAAGAGGCAAATCAATCACGCTGATCAGAACCGTCTCTAATAGGACATGTTGATGGCACACATTCATAACCCTTTTTCAGAAAAAAATCTCTTCTTCTTCTGACTTGTTGAGCAATCTGATAGTCCCCCCCCCCCAACCCCCCTCCCCACCCACCTACTTTTTAATCCCCCCGCCTAGCATAGTGGTCCTTGACGCATGTGGATTGAGTTTCAGAATATGGGGGGGAGAGGATAAAAAGCAGGGAAGGTCACACTCCTTTCATTTCCTCGCAGAAGGCGACGAGCACATCTTAGCGGAGTGGAAGACAAAAGGGCGCCACAGGGGAGGCGGACGGCTGCTGTGTGTGTGTGCTGAAAGCCGAGACGGAGCAGGAACCTGCGCACACCTTTTCATCGGAGGGGCCGCTCGCTCGCACGTCCTGGAGGTGTTAACGCTCGCATTCCTCCTCCCGCTAACAGGCCCCATCAAACACACGATCTGTTCTCCTCAAGTCTCTTTGAAGGAGGAGAGCCATCACGGCTCATAATATATATCGGGAAACTGTTTGGCTTTATGAGTGATCAATTTTTATGAGCAAACAGACGCAGAAGGGAGCAGGCTGGTCATGGATTTATACAGTAAATGTAGCCGGGGCCAAATGCGATTTTAATTAGTAATCCAGAAGTTCAAAATAAATTGAGATAACGCCTAAATAAATTAAATCTGAAGGTGACAGCCTGGAAGCAGATAGTAAAACAACATTTGAACACTCAGCTACAACAAAGAATAATAGTGATAACAGTAGGGAGACAGCAGGGGCCTGCAGTCCAAAGGTTTACAGTGATTAACTGGATTAAGTGCATAATGAAAAGTACAACGCTAATTCCACGTCTGATTACGTCTGATTAACTTCTTACAACTTTTATTTGACCAGGTGGGTCAGCTAAGAACAAACTCCTATTTGCAGCCGTGGCCTGGCACAAGCTCCCGCAAAGTCAACAGACATGCCGGAGAACAGCGGGGAGCGGCAACTTTCCCGGTGATCGGATCTAATACGAGACAGAGTGGAAGCGCTCCGCCGAGCAGCGTGCCTCCCATCTTCCACCACAATCACGCTGCGTACACAGGTGAAAAATAATCTTAGCTGGCTGCTCGGTGGATTTGCTCGGAAATATTGGGCCATTTCGATCAAATTGTCTGCGAGTCATCTCGGGGAGGAAGCCTGGCACCTGAAGCGGAGGGAGAGCGGCTCAGGAATGACAATGTCGAAATCCAAACTTTCCATCGCCAACTTTCTGGTGAAAGTTGGGGAAAATCAAAGCAATTCCACAGATCCAACGAGAAGACTGATGGGGAACGGAAAAGTAGTCAACCGATCTCGTTTGGCCATGTCAAAGGGGAATTCCTCCAATTTAACGCATGGAGTTCGGGTGGCTTTTCACAAAGAATACTGATCAGGGCTCCAAACGGGCCCGGTTTGTTTGATGCGTCGTCTGACCGCACTGGGAGAGCGAGATGTTTGTAGCTGCTCCAACTGGCCGTGCTCAAATATACAGGATGAGGAACCGAACCTCTTCATGAGGACGGAGACGCGGACATCATCGGGGTTGGGATTTGATGCTTGAATTCGATACTTTTAAGGGTGCCGCCAGTATTTAATCAGCACCAGCCCGCCGTGTACCAGCTCATGTTAAATCAATCCGCGCTGAATTTCAGTACCCGAAGAGGGAAAGAGAGAGAGAGCAAGACTACGTCACCCCTGCAGCTTGTTCAAGTCACAGAGATGGATGGCGGCGGCGAGCCAGGAGCAGTTGCATGTGTGGTTACACTTCTCGAAACTCGACACAGAGGACAGCCGCCGCAGCATTTGTAATGCCTGATGTGAGGTGACGGAGCTAATCTCTAAGGAAGAAACTGGTCAGATACAAAATACCTCTAAAAGCTGAAGTGTACCGTGTTTTATAGCCCGAAGGCCGAATCCCCCCTTCAGCAGCTGCAGCTAACGTTAGCACGCCTGCGGCCAGTGGTGAAAAAGTTGAAAACATCCGTAAGTTATTAATTAGCTAGTTGGATAAGTTGATGTTGTAGATGACTGTTTTTTTGTTGTTGTTGTTTTTTCCCACCGCCTTGGTCACCGTTAGCTTAGCATTTTCACTGGCATTGGCCAAACCCTCAGCCACGTGGGCGGCATCCAAAATGTTTGGATTAATGGAGAAGCTGGAAACTTCCAGAATGCCCCATGAGACCGCGTTTCAGAATGACATCCGCAGTTGTCAGTGACGAGAGATCCGACCTGGAGATAATTCTTCCAAGTTAGGAAAGCCACACATCATAGTAAAGATAGCAAAGATACCATTTAGTTTGGTGTGAATCTGCTCAGCGGACTACAAATAAGGCCCCATTGACTTTACCTCTCTACATGAGAAAACTGAAAATTGTTGTTATTACACAGAGGGTAAAATACTGAACAAAAACACATTTGGCCCGAGACGTCAAGTGTTGACCTGCATTACAAGCTGAGGGTAAAGTTTTTGAGAGAAGGGAGCATTTTTTTTTCAGGAGGCAGAGAGCGTCTAAATGAGAGATGTGATTCAGATGCATCCTGGGAATTGTATAAGGAGAGGAGCGTGTTTTCTGGAGTTTGACCCTCACCAGAAGTCAGAACTCAGGGCTATTTCATCCTCGGCTGGATCGAATTTCACCACTCGTACTTTCTCCTTTCAATCTCTCTCCTGCGAGTCTCCAAACTTTATGGCGGCGCTACAGTAAACCGCTTGAGTACACCATTAACGCTGCGCATTGGATGCAGGATCACAACTTTGATTTTCTCGGCCCGTTTACTGCAGCAGACGGGGTGAAACCATTTCGGATTGTCTTTTTCTATCCCGTCTCTGCCTCCCTGTCCCCTCCCCTTGCTTGCAAACACACATGTACCTGTCCCACTGGTTAACCCCCGACCCTGCCACCACCACCACCACCACCGCGCACACACTCCACACTTGAATGCACACAGGAATGCGAGGGGGAATGACACAATCCACAAAATGCAAAAAAAAAAAAAAAACAGGTCGGCCCGGTCGACGGCAGCCCTCATGAATGGCCATTCAGATGCGCAGACAAAGCCGGGGCCTGGACGTGTGCTATACGGCGGGGGTCAGAGGTCGCGCAAAGCACTGACAGAAGTAGAAACCAGGGATGAATGCTCGGCTCTCTCTTTCAAACGCTGAATCACACCGACGCGGAGGTTTCGTACGCACCAAAACACACCGCGGGGCTGAAGAAGAAGAAAGAAAAAAAAACATGCTCGCAGGAAACAGTTACTCATCGTAATTTAGCTCCACTTGCGCAGGTCTGTGCTTATGGGCCACACGAGAGCGGTAGAACAAGAGGAATGAGTCAGTAACACGGAGATAATCAAAGCACATTAATCAATGAACCTAAACGCTTCTTGAAGGCCCTGGCAGCTTTCGCCCCGGTTATGGCAGCTTTGGAGATGGGGAGGAGAGGGAAAGAAGAAGAAAAAAAACATAAATGGAGTGTGAGAGTTTTAAGCTTATGCTGCGCTATAAGCTGCTCTCAGCCCGGGGCACGGGGAGAAGAAAAGAACATCTCTTCGTGATTAAAAGGGCCGAGGACCAGGAAGGGAAACATAGGAGAGGACAAGCGCCGAGTCCCCCCCCCCCCCCCCCCCCCCCCCCTCCACCCCCACCCCCGAGGGTAAAGACACTCCGGAGAAACAGAAGGGAAAAAAGAGGAAAGGCGAGAGAGAAAGCAAAGCCGGGAGACGCAATGGGGGAGTGGGACTCAATTCACGCCCTCGCAGTCTCTGATTTCGCTCTCATTATTAAAAAAAAAAAAGAGAGAGACGGCGGGGATAGATGAGAGGAATGTTTGCAACAAGAGCCACAAAGAAGACAGAAACGCACACCCCCATTAGACATTGTACTCGCACATTGTTCACTCACGATCGCAAGACAACTCGCGCGGCACATTATCTCACCAAAGACGGAAAACGAGAGCAACATGAGCAATTTATTTACCTCACGTCTGCGAGCACTGAAATACAAACTCAGTTAGAGAGAGAAACAAACAAACATTGTGTTTTAAGTGGGGGGAAAAAAAGGGGGGCAGCTGCTTTGCTGTGTGCGGCGATTTGCTTTGAATTTGGGACAGAATTCCATTGGGGTCAACGGGACAGAACAGCGTGTCATTGGACCTGACACGGTTAAAAAAAATGGACTTCATGTGGACTCTCACGTTCAGGTAAGGTAGGAAACGTCCTGTGAGGTCCACACAATGACATCTGATTTATATCAGCGCCGCTTTTCATGCTCCACTTGAAACGGGAATGAGTTTGATGAGATTGGATATCTAGCCGAGGCCATCAGATATGTTAATAAGCTGAAAGATGGGAGTCCTTGATGGTAAACACTGGTGTGTATCTTTATTATGAATACTGAATACAGATTAGCCTACACACAGGATGGTAATCAAAACATACTTTATCTATTCATTGTTTCGAAGATGACTCTTGTTATATTGAGATCTTCAATATGAAGACCACATCTCCCACAAGTACTTCTTTCACTCTTGCATGACAATACCAGGGTTTTTGATTGAGGCCTTACATCAGCATATGTTAGAAAAAAATCAATTTGTATAGTGTCACCGATGTTTCAACCACACTTTCTCAAGTGACTGCCACTGTAAAATCACTGCGGCGCCATTATCACCGCCATATTTATGGGGCACATTAAGATGACTACAATATCATTCATTACACCCAATTAACACATCCGACTGGATTTTGAATGTGCGTGAGTTGCACTTTTAACCTCTTTAAATCCCACAATATAAACACACGTGATAGGAAAAAAAATTGCAAATGCCAACTGTAAAAAAACAAGAAACAAACACAACAAACTCAAAAGATGAAAATCTTTCGTAAAAGTGCACTACGGCACCGAGGTAAAACCATTTGGAAACACTGATATGTATTTTGTATTCCACGTAGATGTTTTTAGTTGCTGTGTAAGCTTCATTTTTCTTGCTTCACTGCAGGTCTGTAAGCAACCGGGGGGGGGGGGGAATTATACATGACCTAAATGTCAAAAAGGCTGGTATTATCCTTTAAGAGGGGCACAGTCTTTCAGCAATACTTTGACATTTTGATCTCGAGTCTGTTATTCCTCTTCAACAACAGCCTGTAATATTATGCAGGGGGTGCTCTGCTAATCAAACAGCAGCTGAGCGGTATTATTAGCATTCCAACCTGAAACCAACGGATACGACTGGCTATGAGCTAGCCTGTTAACGAGTAGTTGTATTGAGAAATGCCTTTTTGCTTTGAGGCAGAAGCAGAAACGCTTGGCCGACTCTACAACCAGCATCTGACAAAAGAAAAGAAAAAGAAAAGAAAAATAATACACTAAACTTAAAATGTGAGGGGGAGGGGGGGGGGTTACTCTGCTAATTAAGCAGCAGCTCAGCAACATTATTAGCATTCTAAAAACAATGGATATCATGGCAACAAGCTAGCCTGTTAGCTGTGCATGAATTTTTCTGGCTGAATGTCAAGATTGTTAAGAAGCTGTTTTTGTGTAGCTTTGGGGCAAAAAGCAGAAACATTTTAGTTACCACACGAAAATCATTGGATAACAGAAAATAGCACTTTTAACATGACAGGCAAGGGGCTTGCGTGCTAATCAAACTGCAGTTACTGGCCTTCTGCCCTCAAACCAGCTTCTGGCTATAAGCTAGCCTGTTAGCCGTGCATGTTTTTTCATGGCAAATGTCAAGATTGTTAAGAAACATTTTTTGTGTAGCTTTAGGGCAAAAGAATAAATATTTTACAACAACCAGCATTGTGCTATGCTAATCCAACAGTAGTTACTCATATACTACCCTGAATCCAGCTCCAGGCTACGAGCTAGCGTATTAGCTGTTGTGCTGTTTTTCCATGCTTAATGTTGACTAATTTTCTGCAGTTCTGGGGCCAAACCAGAGACATTTTCATAACCATACAAAAATCAGATGATGAAAGAAAATAAAACACTTAACATAGAAGGCAAGGGGCCTGCTCCGCTTAATCAAACAGCAGTTATTAGCATTCTGCCCTGAAACCAGCTACTGGCTACAAGCTAGCCTGTTAGATGGTGTTTTCTTTTGCAAATCTTTGGGGGAAAAATCAGAAGCGTTTTTGCCAAATACAGAACCAGTATGATGAAGGAAAATAATACACTCAACTCCAAAATGTCAAAGTAACCCTTACCTACGTACCCCTTAGGTACATTTAAATGAGACAAAAATCATTCAGGAGAGATTTCTGCTTTATAAAATTGGCATTTAAGTCCACAAAGACAACTGAATGGCACTGGAAGATGGAGAATACAGAATAAGATAATTAAAAATGTATCAGTTATATCAAGAAAACACAAATTTGAGGCCAGATAGCTTCCTTGGTCAATTTCCACAAAGAAAACCAATTCTACAGTGATCTCTGGTCTCTGAGTCCACTTGGTCCTCGATCAGCCTGACAATATTAAAACTGAGCTGCCAGCAGAAACACAGGCAGTAGAGATTACCAACCACACTCCAAGAGAAACACATGGAGAATACAATTCACTCTGAAATGACAAAAGTGCAGATATGTCTCTGTGCCTCTCTTCTCCTCACACGAGAAGCTGGTGAGGGGAGAGCCAGACTGGGGTAGGTGAAAGATGTCTGATTAGGTCGAGTACAGCACTCTTCAAAGTCTGCAATTCACATCACACCTGAGTAAAGAGGAGGTAATGTTGAAATCAAATGGGGGAGAAAACATTTTAAAAATCCAACAGCAAGAATGTTCAGTCTTGATGTGAAAGGTGTCTGTAAATAATCCAGATGGATTTAATGGAAGACACCCAGGGTGAAAGAAGTTCTCATTCGTAATTACACAATGATATGAAAAGTGAAATACTTGGATTGGCACTGGCCTTTCCGTCTCCTTTGGTGACGTGATTTTTTTTTTATTTTGACAACAAATCACTCAACTGCCAGTTTTCAAAATGACATGATTCTACAGGAACCTTGTAAACTCTGATCTCTCTAACATGGTTAAGCACATTTATTGGGTCCTAACCTTGTGTGGAAATAAAAACACTGACAACAAACTGTAAAAATGAGTCCGTCTGCATGTCAGCTTTGTCCTCTGTTCACTGTAGATGACTCGCTTGTCTCTGGACATCCATCTCACCCCGATGGGAAAGTCTCATCTTTAGTCATTTATTTTCTTCATTTTCTTTTTAGTCACTGATAAATTCTTCCGATCTCTCTTGGAGTTTGTATTCAAAGTTGGTCGCAGGAGAGGATCCAGAGTGCTCTCAGTACATGGCTGCACCTGTGTGCTGGTGTTCACGTCAAGGTTGGGGGACAGGTGAGCTAGAAGGTCACAGTCGCAGTGCTCTTGTTCTGAAAGGTCATTGTCTGGATGCTGGAAAGGATTTTCCTCTGATGCCCAGCCAGAGTCACTCCCATGTGCAGCAGATCCCTGAAGCGAAGATGAAAAACATTACTAATTAGACAAGAAAGTAATCATCTTTGGGTCTCTGGGCTTCCATAGTCTTTCATACTTAAATGTCTTAAAGGATTAATTTAGCTTGTTTGCAGCCATCATTGCTAAGGAAATATGAATTGAATAGTGAAAATGTTTCTCCAGAGAAAAGTTAATCAGTTAAGATAAAAATAACTGGAGATATGAACTCACTGTGTGGAGACTTGGGCCAGCTGGTCCACTGAGTTGAAGCCGGCCTGCAGAAAACTGTCTTCGTAGCGCTCCATCTTGATGGCCCTCAGCCATTCCCCCACTGAAGCGCACGACGAGAGGGCTAAAGGTGCACGCTGGTCCAGCAGGGGGTAGGACGGCCTGGGGGACAGAGTGGACAAACAAAGGAAGAACTTACAAACACTGTCATCAATAAAACAGTGAGGCACTTGTATATATATCCTGCAGCAACATTCCAGTCGACAGGCAGAGGTATAATCTGAGCCTGAGTGACTGACAGGGACAAACAATGGGATTTGTCAGGGGTGGAGTGTCCTCTGCTGTATGCAACCAGCTGACAGTCAGAAAGTGGAGGAAGGGAAATGGGCACAGCAAGAGGCTGACAGGTCACAGCAGGATATTAAGGTGGTACATAAGATTGGGCAGTAGGAGGCTAATGTCTATCCTTTGACGGCTGGAAAACTAAACGGACACCAGGAGACAGACATTTTGAAAGGACAGACATTCTTTCTTTTGTGCATTCTCGAGCTGCATATTCACTGTCGTCGATGACGTTATTGGGGCAGGCTTTGTGTCAATCACTCAAACACATCTCCACTCTCACCCTGCTCCTTCTTGAGCCACTATTTTCAGCGATGCGGGGTTGCGGATCAGCTTGTCCAGAGCACTGACGAGGTCTGCGAAGCGAGGGCGTGCCGAGCGGTCCTTCTGCCAGCAGTCCAGCATCAGCTGGTGCAGATGGGTGGGGCAGTCAGGGGGCGGGGGCAGCCGGTAGTCCTGCTCTATGGCATTGATTACCTGATAGGAAGAAAAACTATTACTCAAACCTCGATGTTATTAAAATCAATCTCTAGGAGGGGACAAACAGGAGGACAAAGTAAATAATAGAGAACAGGAAAAAGAGATCCTGAATGTAGATTTCCCACTTCATTAGCTGTGTTTCCATCAAATTGTCAAGGAAATATAAACCAAAATGTAAACTTTGGAAAAGAAGAAAATATGAATTAGGCACATTTTCACCAACTGGTTTGGAGCAAATAACTGGGTTTTGTGTAGTGTAGTTTTGTCAGAGGAAAGCAGTATGGCCGTTTGTAATTTTCATCAAAGTCAAACCCCCTCAAGTGTGTGTGAAAACCCTTTTGTAAAATTGAGGTTGACGTTTGCTGGTTCCATCAGCTTTTTACAATCGAGACATCAAATTGCGCGTAAATATTTTGATGGAAACACAGCTCCTGACTCCCTGGTTCAAACTATTTGTTTTTTCTTTATTTTCAGCATGCAAATGTGAAACTGTTTTGGAGAAGCCTGTCTCCGATGGCTGACGAAATCTTAAAAATCTAGAAAGGGTTCTTGCTTAAACTTACATCCTGGTTGCTCATGTCCCAGTACGGCCTCTCTCCAAAAGACATGACCTCCCACATGACAATGCCATAGCTCCAGACATCTGAGGCTGAAGTAAACTTTCTGAAGGCTATCGCCTCCGGTGCTGTCCAGCGGATTGGGATTTTACCTCCCTGCACAGAAAAGAAAATGGTGAGCTCTGCAAATAAACTTCACATAAACATGCTCACACAGGGTTCGGACAAAGAGAGTGAAGGTGTTTTTGGATTATTTTTTAAATGACTGCAGAAAGAAAAAGTGATTTTTAGCTTTTGTTAATTATTATGACGAACACGATTTCATACATAAATATGTAAATACCATCAGACAGGCAGATATACTGTAGATTATCTTAATTAACACTTTGTCATCTCACCAGAGAGCTGGTGTAGGTCGGGTCAGAGGAGTTCTCCTGTAGGAAGCGTGACAAGCCAAAGTCAGACACCTTGCACACCAGGTTGCTGTTGATCAGGATGTTGCGAGCAGCCAGGTCCCGGTGGACGTAGCTCATCTCTGCCAGGTACTTCATGCCGGAGGCGATGCCGCGCAGCATACCTACCAGCTGGATGGGCGTGAACTGGCTGTCGTTCAGCTGTGGGAGAGAGAAACAGTTCGCTTGGAAAATCAGTGAAGAATTGAGTGACAGTGTTTCGAACATGCGTGTTTCTCTGTTTCACACTCACCCGTAGAAAAGAGTCGAGAGCTCCGTTCTCCATAAATTCTGTGAGGATCATGACTGGACAGCTGGCCGTGATGATCCCCTCCAGGTGGATGATGTTGGGGTGCTGGAACTGGCCCATGATGGAGGCTTCAGACAGGAAGTCTCGCCTCTGCTTATCAGTGAAGCCTCCCTTTAGTGTCTTAATTGCTACGTAGTTTTCTTTTTTCCCTGGGATCTTTAGCCGTCCTCGACACACCTCCCCAAACTCTCCTGCCGCACGCAGACACATAAACACACATTAGGGATGTTTTCTTTAACAGGTGTTTACAACATAAAGAGGACAACAGCGGTCTTTGGTAAAACGTAAAGCTTGCTTGCAGCTACAGGTGCCCTTTGTGTTTCAATATGGGCTGCTAACGTATTTATCAGTTAATTGCTTTACTTACGAGGCAATATTGAATTTTGTCTGACAAAGAAATTATTTAAAATGTCACAAAATCAATTTAACTTTGTAAATTAGATGTTTTTAACAATGTTGTTTTAAAAGAGAGGAAGATAAAAAAAATTTTTTAAAAACAACTTCATGCAGTCATTGAGTCTACAGAGAGATTTGACCGGCACTACACGTTTTTGAATTAGGGGAAAAGCAGGAGCTTACCAGCACCGATAACCTCCTCGATCTTGACAAAGGAAACATCAATTTCCTTGGCAAACTCTCTCACTGCCTCATTAGGGTCCTCATAGGTGAAGGGGTCGATATAAACCTTGACCCCTGAAGAAGGAAGACAAACAGAGTCGTGGGAAAGGAAAAGCAGAAATGTTAGAGCACTATGAACTGCACTGAGCCCGCTCACATTAAAAAAAGATTTTCTTGACGTGAATGAGTTGTAAATCAAGGCTGAGGTTTAATGTGCATGTCTTTCATCCGTTACCTTGGCCGACAAGGTACTGGTTGTTTTTGTCGCTGAGTTCTGGATCCTTTACCCGGCTGTGTCTGCTGCAGGCAGAGAGAGATGGAGATAAATAAAATACGATTAGGATGGCAGTGCAGTTATCTGAAGAATAGATATTAAGACTGCATTTTTTTTTCCAAGCGTTCCAAATGCTTTATCAGCCTAATGTGATGCAAATTGATGGTCTTACAATGTGGCTGTTGAGATGCAGTAACAGAGCAATAAAAAAAGATACTTCTCTGACTGGAAAACACTCTAAAAAAAGCATAAATGAGCCCAAAAAAAACATCACACATTGTATGACTAAGATGCCAGCGAGCATAGGAGAATATGGTAATTTATTGATCCCCTTGGGGAATACTCTTGACCGACTGCATGCACAGAGAGTTCAGAGGTCAGTTCAGCTACAGACCAATACACTCTAGCTAACACAGATACAGTGCCTTGCAGGACACTCTCTTCCTGCCACCATTCTATTATGTTTTTTGACAAAAAACTGAGCCTGCTTCAGAAAAGGCTTTTGTTGTTCTTAAACAATCCTCGGCGATCTCAGACGCACGACACACGATGGCCTGTGGTAACAGCCTCTATGGTTGTGCTCTTTGACACAAGCCACTCCATTATAATTCTGTTGGCGCAAACTCATCCCTGCAAGACTGTAACAGCCCTGTAGCTACTGGATCCCTGCCTTCCACCATTTTTCTCCCTCTCCCACCTCATAAGCCCAAAATAGCAATAATGCACCACCCTCGGTTTAGTGGCAGATCTGGGCCTCAGCCACTGGTTTTTGTGTGTGTGTTTAAGTGTGTGTGTCACAAGGTCACGGCTATTGTTCTCCTGTCCTGTGGAAACAGGGTTGGGACGCCTGCATCCTGTCTCTCCCTGCCCTCTACCTCTATCGTCATCTCTCTCAATCTCACACACACACACACACACACACACACACACACACACACACACACACACACACACACACACACACACACACACACACACACACACACACTCTTTCCCTTTCTCCCTCTGATGCCATCCAGCAGTATTTACTCAAACAATGAAGCCCAAGGAAAACGTGCTAATGAGCAGGATAACTTTTAGCTGTGTAAGCAAAAGACATCATGAGTGCTGTTTTGTGTCTGCCTCACACAGAACAAAAAATGGTGTCGGTAGCAGAGTGCAAATCCACTGTTGATAAGATATGATTTGTATAAACAAAAGAACAAAGTGGTTCAAAGCTGTAAAATTGGGGTCACGGTTGTTACTGGTTTTCGATTTCCCCATTTTTTCCCCCTTTTCCTGTTATTCTACCAGCTTCTTCGCTTTCCAAATCTTTCTCTTTCCCTTTTCCCTCTTCACCAGTTCTCACCGTATGCAATAGGCGGCCACAAAGACGAAAACGACAAGCAGCAGCATCCCAACAGCGATAAGGATGCCTGGTACCAAGAACTGGGAGGCAGAGTCTTGTCCTGAGAGAGGAGGCAAACAAAAGAGATGGAGAAGAAAGAGATAGAAAGAGAGAGAGAGAGAGTTAAAGAACTTAACGCAAGAAATCGTGACAAGGGGGTTTACATTAGCAGTACAGAAAAAGAAATAGAGGGGAAGAAAGAACATGACAGGAATTTATAATATCAAAGAGGTTTGGTACAAGGACACAAACTCAATACAAGGACACAGGCAACAAAGTCATAACAAGAAACTGATTGTGCAGGAAAGAATCTGAGAAACCTTCCCAATGGAAATAAAAAAAGAAAATGTGTGAAAGAAAGAAAAAACACTAATGCGTGTGAAAATCCCACTTCATGAGCAAATGGGGCCTTTTCTTACCATCAGGAAGCGTGCGGAAGACAGCTGCAGGACTGAAGCTGCCATACCCGGCCATGGTGCGCGCCCGGACCTGCACCTCGTACTGAGTGGCTCTGCGGAGGTCTGTCAGCACAGCCTGGTTTCTGTTACTCTCTGCGTAGTGGCATTGATCTTCACTACGCCGCTCCTACAGCATGAAAAACATGAATTAGCTGGACTGGAAGAGAGTGTTAAACAGGAACATCTAAAAAGACTAAATTTAATAGATTCAATTGCATTTCACAATCTTAATCAGAAGCATTTCCTCTATGTTGGAGGGGTACACATGTTTTGAGATTTCTTTCTTTCACACAATAGCGTCTCTATCTCAGCTGTGTGAAAGTGCATCCAAGTCTGTTTTTTATTTTAGTCAGAACAAAAAAACAAGCTTAGCCACAGAAATGTGAAGTGCACACCCTTGTGTGCTGTACACTGTCTCAACAGTTGTCACACGCAACACTGAGAAAACGTCATTAGATGACCACTACTTCAGAAGATATGCTGCAAAATAAGTCGTCAAAACTATCAATGCTTCGATACCTTTCCAATAGCACGTGTTTAAAACAATATGCAATCTATATTCGACAGTATTGAGCACATTAATACAGAAAAACAAACAGATTTTTAGCTCAAGGCTGCACAGATATTAATATTAATACAAATGTGTTGGTATGTGGTCAATGACTTTTCTCTATGAACACTTGCAGATTGTTGGTAAAGCAATTTTGCTGTAGTAGTGAAAGAGGCGTTGAGTATCAATTTTAAAAAAAAATTGTATTGTATCAACTTTTAAAATAACAATCTTACCACAATACATAATTACTAAATTCTGAAATATGTACAGTATAATTGTTTGGCTAGATGAACTGCAGGCACTTTGTCTTTCAGTTCACTTGACTTGCCTGTTTTTTTACTGAGGAAGTCTTTTACCGTCGAGAAACTACCCCATTTACATTTCCTCTATTGTGACTTTTCCAATGCAGTATCATCATGAAACATGAGTCAGGGAACCTGAATGGTATGTGACCTTTAATGCTGACAGTTGAGAGATGTTGTCATGGAGCTCTCACCTTCTCACAGTAGCGTAGCTGGTACTGCAGGATGGTGTAGTGTGGCTGAGCTGGGACTGACCAGTGCAGAGTCAGACTGCTCTCCGTGGAGTCACTCTTTCGAATGACAGACACCAGCGACGGCACTGCACAGATGGCAGAAGAATTATAAATACCACAGGATATTCAGACTATTTATACCATTGTACCTCTTCCTTGCCGCCTCTCACCGTCATGGATTGTGGTGATGTTGACGCTTTCGCCGGCAGGTTCCTTGCCGCTGAGCTCAGACACTCCGTTGAGCGTCTGGATTGTGAAGCCGTACGTGGTGTGAGGCAGCAGGCCCCACACCTCCACCCTACGACCCAGCAGGCCGTGCTGCTGGGGCCGGTAGCTGACACTGTCTCCACAGGAGAGGCATGGTCCTTTGGCTGACCTGCACACAGAGCACCTGATGGAGTAGGTCAGGTCTGTTCTGCCGCCGTTGTCCAGGGGTTCATTCCACTCCAGACTGAGTGTGGTGTCGTTGATCTCGGTGACGATGCTGCGTGGGGCCGAGGGCGGTCCTACAGAGAAGTAAAGGCCCAAGTTTTCACTACATTGGACATTGAGTGAATTAATAAAGATTATTTTCTTCGTCTCTTTTCCACTTTTTGTTGCGACTACATACCTTTAGAGAGCACCGGTAGTCATCCCCCAAATTTTGTCACATTATTCGGTGGAAAAGTCATCACAATTTTAATTTGTAGGTATCGGTAAGACTGATGCAATCAAAGTGCATAAAATTTCTCTATCCACTAAAAATGATTATCTCTGCCGTGTTATTTTACTGCTGCCTTACCTTTCCATGACCCACACAGATCATTTATCTGGATTTTTCCATGTGCGCGGAAGTCATTTTATTCAGTCCGCACATGAAGTCACGAAGCAGAAAAATGGTCCCGCAATGGCTTTGCATCACAGCAGGAGCATATGTGTTGCAGAATTTAACTGGTGCAATTACATTTGTCTAAAACTGGATGATAATGATCACCGTCTGAAAATTGTAAGAAGATAGCTATTGCCTCAAGCCAAGCATAACTAAACAGCAATAGCACTCAGCCACTGCGAATGAGTTTCTGTTCCTGCCAAGGAGACACAGCTTTGTCACTGAGCCTGCAGCTAACTTAAGTGCTAATAGTGTTCTCATTGGAAACCCAAGTGGGGCAACATCATAGACATTCTGGGTGCGAATGCATACCGCAGTCGACGTTTGGGAATCTTTAAGAGGCGATACATTTTATGGCTTTACAATCAGAATCCACTTTGTTAAATTCACTGAGGCTGTCACTGTAATGTAAAACACTTATTTTCAGGGGAAAAGGTCCGCATGATTTACAGATAGCAGGGCTGGTGTGCAATTTCACAAACAAATTGAAAATATAGGTGATGAGCAGAACTGAACCAGCTATCTAGCACAAAAATAGAATATATAATAGGAATGTACTAATTACGTGATTATAATTAAGATAACGCTTTTGTAATTAAAGTTATCAGCAATAATAAAATTGGTATATTCTAGCTGGTGTTGATGTTACACCTGCAGGGAACAGGAACTGTCAACAGCCGACTCTATGTCACATTGTTTCACGTTCTGTGGGCGGCCTTAGCAAAAGGGTGCACCTAATTAAGTCCCTCCCATTCACACAACCAACATGCGGCTGAATTGAAATTCCTGAATCTGCATTGGAGGTGTCACTTGAGACCATCAATGCCTTTTCCACTTTGGAGTGAGAGCCCTACCCCCAAACAACCTGTCACAAAAGACATGCATCTCAATGCCCAGCCGTGGGACAATGGACACAAAGGCAGATTAGAGGAGTTTGGCTAAATGACACCAGAGAGAAATAGCACCAGAGATGGTAAAAACAAAATGAAGAAGTGAAGGGGGGGAGGTAAAGAGTGAAAACAAGCAAATGGATGCTTGTGTTGCTTAGCACCTTTTTAGATTTGCAAGTGAATCTGTGCATGAGTTTTCAGCATACTTACTAGTGCACGGGGTGTCTGGAGAGTCGGATTCCGCACGTAGGTATCCAGAGCGGCAAGCGCACACGGATGCCCCCCTGATGGTGGCGTGGCTGAATCCTGGACAGCCAGTGCACTGTCCGTCTGTGCCTGACTTGAACTGACCCACAGGACAGGCTGAGGAGGACAGGAGGGGAAAACAAATGAAGCAAATTATCACAAGTTCCGATTCTGGGCATGACCTGAAAATACTGAAGAACATTATCACCCACTGTGTCCCTGACAGACCTGGGTCAAACTGAATTGGCAAACACTTTTGTGTCTTTTTGTCAGGGTACCCGGGTGCCAGATGGTTGCAGATTGACAGACAGAACCGTGTAATGAGAGCTATAAACTGAAGACAATCACAGTAATGAATTTGGTAGTAAAAGTCAATTAAGTGAGCATCCTGTCTGTCATTGGCCTGCTGCTTATCATTGAATTTATCTAAATAACAAGAGCAAACATGTGGGACTCTTAACAAAGAACTGCCTCTGCTTATTGATCCAAATATTGTTCCAAGTCTTCTCACAAAAGAAACAAAAAAAAAAAAAAAAACAGTGAGGTGAGGTGAGTGTGAAAGGATTAGCTGACTGATGGAAAATCAATTGACGACAATTTTGCCAATCCATTAGAGCAAAAAAAATATGCAAAAAATTCTCTGGCTGAGGCTTCTCAAATGTGAAGATTTACTGCTTTTCTGTTTTATATCACTGAAAATGTGTCACTGACATTTAAAGGTTAACTGTACCAATTTAAAAGCCGTCCACTGGTCGAGCATTGTAACACTGTTGGACACATGGACAGTTTCACAAACAAATGATATAAATGGATACATCAGAACCAGAGATATAAATGTTTTTATTCCATATATTCTTCATTCTTTCTGAAATATAAAATCATTACCCACTGTGCCACTTAGGAAATTTATCAGATTACATGCAGCTTCCTCTGGAGCCACACAAGGCTTTATACTACAGAGTTACACTTAACTAGATTAAAAAATAATTTTAAAAAAAAGTATAAAGGTATAACAGTCACTGGTTGCAGCCCCACGAAGGGAATCTACTGGATACACACCAGATTTAACACATCGACACTTCTAAGGACAATTGTGACGCCACCCACAGTGACTAAATCCTGCAGCGTTTCTCAATATTTTTTCAGCGTAGCGGATGAAATGCAGCTGCTGAGTGAGAGAAAATAAAACAATAAACTTTCACACCAAGCGGAGCATTGTTACAGTCAAAACTAATTTTTTGCAGGGTCAAAACACTCTCGGCGATTCTTCTCCAGCTGACATTTTGCCAGCGGGAAATCCCCCAAGTGTGAAAAATGTATCATCGAGTGCTGCTGCATATCTCACATGTTGAAGGTTGGTAAAATATATATAACTCTAAAGTCAGAAGAAGGGATTATTAAAGTAGTGTAGTGAGTGTTTATTAGCTCTTATTTCCTCCATAAGTGACACCTCAAGCAACGGCCTGTTGCTGTTTCTCAGTGAGCATGTTTTTTTTGGATTCAATCAGCGGTAAGAATATTTGTCGAGGGCCTGGAATAAATAATGATATCAAAATACAGCTGGAACCTTTCATTATAACCTTTACTGCTATTAGTAATTTCCGGAGTTTGTTGACAGCTGCTAAAAATTATGTTGTAACTTAATAAGTATTTGGGAATATTCAGGGTGCCTCTATTACACAACATTTGTAAAGCTACACTTGCACAGGAGGAAACACACCCCTCCCATGGTGCAGTATTTATAGCCTGCTAGAGCTTCACTTCAAAGACGTAGTTTAAATATTCTAATGATGCTCATCTATAACACTAAATCAACTTGAGGGGATTCATTCATTTTATGTTAAAGGCTTTTGTTTGACCCAGAAAGTATGTGTATTGTCATTGGGAGATAATGGCAGTATGGCTGAAGTAATTCAACTACACGTCAATTTCATTTTCCTGAAATGACCGGCCTATGAAGCAAATTAACTGTTCAATCTCGCTATAAAGGCAATTTTCCCTTTACGGTCTGGTGAGTGTATTTTTCCACACAGCTCTCTTTGGTGACAGAACGCTGCAAATGTCAACCTCACCTCACCAGAAGCGAAATGTCGGAAATGATTTTTTTTTTTGTTATGAAAAATCATTATACCTCCCACAGAGATCAAACTGAACCCTGCCTCCAAACACGACCACGCGTTTTCTTGAGAAAAACGTAGCATTTCATCTTCTGTTTCTTTGTTTTTAGAGCTCAACATTTATCCCTGCTGGTGTGATGCAGCGTGTGTGTGTGTGTGTGTGTGTGTGTGTGTGTGTGAGAGTGAGCGCGTGGGGGGTGTTCATGCACGAGGCTTGTTAATTGGACTCATTAGACAGAGCTGCTGCACAGCTCCTGAGAGAATCATCCTGCGTCTTGCTTCTTTTTTTTGGGTCTTGAATTGCTTTGATGTTCTTAAAGCGATATGATCTTTACCTCGAGCGCTCCCCCCCCTACTCTCGCTCCCTTCACCTCTCCAGTCCTCCTGTGCTCCCGTCAATGTTAGTTGAACCAGGAGCTGTCGCAGCAGTAAGCTTTTGACCCCGCTCTTCCTCTCAGAGATAAGTGCTGCTCCTGCTGACCTCTCTCAATGTCCCCACCATGTCACCGCAGCTCCCCTGCTTCATTAACTTCCTCTGCCTCACACTTCCTCTCCAACCCTCAATGAACCCCCGCCCTCGCCGCACCATTGTTTTCTTGTTTAGTCTGCCTGCTCCGTTGCCTATGTGGGTGTCGTCTACTGTATATACATACTTGTACATGTGGCCTCCTTCTTACCTGTGCATCTTGTGTGTCCTTCAGCCGGCTCAAATCCTGGTAGGCAGGCGCAGGAGGTTGTTGGCTGGCCCACCCACTGGCCGTCCTCCCCGCAGAAGAGCTTGGGCGGCCGAGGTCGGGGCCCCTGCTGGGCGGCGTGCTCCACGCACACACCCTGCGCCTCTTGCACCAGAGTTCGGGGCACAGTTTCAGGGAAAGAGGAGAGGGCACTGACCAGGGGAGGGCACTTTTTGAAAAACACCCTGACAGAAAGCAGGGCCATGCAGGCGCCCTGAGCCTGAAAAGCCAAGTAGAAGCCTCTCTTGGAGAGCGGTCCGAGTCTTAAGGTCTTCACATTAAATTTCCGCTCCCCACCCTTCCTTAGTAGAAAGTCCGCAGCCACTGTGTCCACCTAGGACAGGAAGAAAGAGAAAGGATCTTACGTAATGGTCAGATTCCATCACACAGGATTCACTTTTAAAGAGAACCAGACTGGTGATTTTGCATTTTTTATCCATTTTAGCCCATTAAGTAGACATCACGTATGTTTTACATTATTGAACATTTTCCAAAGCATACCACTGTGATTTTAGATTGATTTACTGCCTTCCTGGCAGCCATTTGTTACAGTACGCTTTGAACCTTGACTTGCAGGGACTTGAAACGTGTTCGGGAGAAAGGTAATTCATCACAGTGAACATTTCATCACTTTTATTTTTCTGTCAATGCTACATTATTAAGTGGTAATGAAGTCGAGGAGCAGGCACTGTTTTTGAAACCTCTCTTTCGGCGGTGTGTTCAAGGACGCTATGACATCTGAGGTTCGGCGCTGACGCAGAACAGCGCTGCACTCGTAAGCTGTGTGTTTGGAAAATGAAACCCACAGGATAAACTATAAACAAACAGGCAGGTTGCCAAACAGATCGAATGCACTGACAGGGAGAGGTTTCAAAACTGTCGTCGGTCCTGTGAGACGATAACATAATTTAGACCAGAAATAAAAGTGATTCAACATGAACTGTAAGAAATACATAAAGCAGGTTGTTAGTCTCTGAAAGCTGAACTGTAAACAAATTGATGGAAGCCAGATGCAAAGAAGAAGTCAATCTAAAAATGCAAAAAGATACAGAGTTCTTGTTTAGAAGACATTCACCAATCTAAGACAAGAACTTTATTGCTAATGGTGCCCTTTCTTTTTATGATTTGGACAGCTGTTCTTCTTTCTGAATTAATTAGGCATTTTTCTAGAATGCATTAAAAGGGTACTTTAGTAATTTAATATTGCACTACCATAAAACTTGGGGGACTCACAAGAGATGGATTATCTACACCTTTAACCAGCAGTGTGATTAAAAA
The DNA here is from genome assembly GCF_900880675.1 of Sparus aurata. NCBI lineage: Eukaryota > Metazoa > Chordata > Actinopteri > Spariformes > Sparidae > Sparus > Sparus aurata. Next base: position 9,983,089 of record NC_044199.1, read on the forward strand.
CCTCCTAAACTTTTGGATTATTTGCCTCAACAACTGTTTTCATTGGGCTCTCCTTGTGTAGTAAACAACTATGTCTCTTTTAACATAGGCTTTCTGTTATATATGACAACAGATAAAACTGCGATTATAAAAGCAGCAGGAGAGGACAACAGAGGGCAACAACCTTTACTTATGATGATAAGATCATAAGACCAAGTACATTTGTGATCAACCTAAGTACGTATAACATCAGGCGGTGTGTGTGGATGTACCTTGGTATATGGGTTCTCCATCCAGGGTGGGTGAGTGGTCGTTGCGTCATTGGAGTCAGCCTGGTAGTAGTAGAGGTTGAAGGTCTCCTTACAGCTGCGGTGGTGGGTGCTCCGGGACGAACACTCCATCATGGTGAACCGTAGCTCCACGTAAACCTGCGACGCTCCTTGGCGCTGGATAAAGCCACTGCGCAGCCAATGGCTGGACGAGCTGTCAGTCAGCTGACAGATCTGATAGGTCCTCACACTGTTGTTCTCCTCATCTAAACCACTCACTTCCTCCCACTGAGAGCAAAGAGGAGAAACAAAGGGCTGTCAGGTTCCAAGATACAATGATGTTTGACCCAGAAAACATTTTAGTGAGGCTTTTGTACATTTAATTCTCCTGTAGACTTTCACCTGGGTCTTTATATAATTAGTCACATTAAAAGTCCTATTCATCATGATAATGTTGCAGGTCTTTGTTGTCCCTCTGCTGTAGTGAACCTGTCAGAGGCCCGTGGGACAGATGTGGCCAGCGGTGGATTTTGATCCAGCCTGAATTTGAATCTGGGTTGTTAAATCATTCCTCCTGCTGAGCCGCAGCCCAGCTTGTGGGAATACAAGTCTCACTTGTCAAACAGAGCACACTACTGCACTCAGCAGCCGAGACAGACACAGCTCTCAACCTTCAAACACGCTTTTGGACTTAAATACAAGAATACAGAGGGGTATCACAAATATGTATGATGTGAAACCCCTCCACAGAAATCTGCATTTGTTGGGGAGCCAAATGCAACACAGAAATGCTTTAATGTTTGACTTCTGAGTCAACAGCAAACATGTTCGCCATCACCATGTTCCCAAGAGTGGGAAACGAGCAAGAAATTAACATACTCAGGGCAGAATTTAGCAGATTTGCTGAACTTGAGGCTCAGAAATTCAGTTATGTAAATATGTAAATCTTTAAAAATCCATTTGCAGATGATGTGTTGAGTGAGGCAGAATACTGGTCGGAATGAATTACAGTGCAGCAGAGCACTGAGAGCCAGGTTTGCATCTCTTGAGGGGAGAATTTCCCTTTCAATCCCCCCAAAAAAATAAATCATATGGACTTTGGCAGCCCATTTTTTTGTGTACAAAATGTTTCCTTTGATAAAGACGTGCAAAATATCCCACAGGGCTCATCGAGATTTGACAAAAAACATTTAAAGCAATTGGCGAGCATATATTTTGAAATCAGAGCAGACAGATCTACAAATATACGGTACTGTGTTGATGGAGACAGTCATATAGGCCATATGACATCTAAGTTCACCATATCTGCAACATACTGTAACAAGTTGGTGTAGCTTGAAGTACATAAGTCATTACATCACTTTACTAAAGTTCTGTTTTTGTGAAGCCAATCACATCAACTTAAGCATTACTAATAATGCATCTACAGAGCTTTTAGAAAGGTGCAGAATCTTTTCCTTAAAACATCATTATGATTGTGAATCTATCATTTTAAAAAAAATTTCGGGTCCAAAATGATGTTTTGTTCATCTCTGTGTAAGAATTCTTATGGGTGGTTACAGCTTCAAACAAGGCTCGTCAGCCAATAGTATAACACAGTTGGGTTGGTGTTACACGGTATCTGTGTTTTGTCAGTGATTAGTCTTTACCTGTGATTAGTCTAAAAGTAGGAATAGCTGAGATCTGCAGTATATGCCCAACATACTGCAGAACTCAGCTATTCTTAGCTAGCCAGTGTTGGCAAAGCTAACATTAGCTAGGGTTAGCAACGTTAGCTAGAGCTGATGATTTGAACAACAGCAGCGTCGAGACGTGAATGCAATGGAAGTGGGAGATGGAATGGAGGTTGAATGTTATCAGTGTTTTACATCACAGAATTGTGTTTGCTTGCTGTATTCATTTCTGTATAAAGCATAGGTTGGAGCGATGTACCTGACATGTACTAACACACATAACAGGAATAATCACAATTTTATGCGACCGTGGTCACATATACATCACTAGGGAACGACCAATTATCCCACTGTCCAATTATAAGTTCTGATATACTTATTTTCTTCTAATTATATGAATTGGGAATTTTTGTCGATAAAATAAATAAGTTAAAAATCTGCTACTTTTGCTCTGGGGCTAAATAATAATACAGTCTAAATATTTTATTTCTGCAAAGTAACCAGGAGCTAAAGTGATCACATAAATGAAATGAGGTAAAAAGTATGTTACTGCTTTATTACACTTAAGTGAAAAGTAGCAGAACAATTATTACACTAGAGATTTAACATGAGCTTTACTTGTCCTCTGAAAGAAAGGGAATGTAACAACTTCCATTATGCAATGATGCAAAGTATTTTTGACACTGAACGGCCTTAATTTATGTCTGACCAAGTTGGAAGTTGCCAAAAATATCCACAAGAATCCTTCCATGATAAAAATAAATAATCATATGTAAAGCTTTTTATATTTGTAACTTTTGATGCAGACAGTTCATGGCATCTCCTCACTGCTGCCTGTCATTAACAGCTAACTCACTGTCATATACTCTTTAGTGTTCTCTGTCATAAAAACATAATCCAGCCATGTTTCTGACAATGTGGCGCTTTTAATACACTGCTTTAGATGACAGTGCCTTTGCAAACTATTTAGAGGCTGCTGGCCTGTTTTATTTTTGCATGTTAATCAAAAGCACAGCGCAGACACATTTTGTTGAGTATTTCCGTCCAGTTCCAAAATTCTCGCTTTGCCAGCGTCACTCTAACCGTCTTCCATCTGAGACATCAGCGAGTTGAGCAGTTTTGGTCACTGACGCTGCTGGCAAAAATACCCTAGCAACCAGCCCTCCGTTGATCAAATTACAAATATGTCTTTTTCTGGCTCCAGGATTTGAAAATTGTGGGCAGCCAGTGACTTCAACTCCAAGGTTGATGGGATATATCAAAGCATCTGCTTCCAATATACTTTGAATCCCACATTCACTCTGGCGTTCTCTTTATTCTGTCAGTTACCTGCCATATAAGGAGACTCTTTTATAGCTAAAGTAACAAAGGAACAGCTGGAAGCCAAAAATCCCCAGTCACTCACTACGTGGCCCGTGTTAGTAATACAGATTACATAGTGAAGCTGGGGTTACGTACCTCAGGTTTGGCAGTGGAGAAGATGGTCCATTTGAGATCAGAAGTCTCCATCTTTGTGTTCATCAGGACCTCTGTAGGAAAAAATATAGTAAAACAAATCACTCACAGCAGGAAATGTAAAAATGGCACGTTTCAGGCTCATTTACATTCAGAGAAACACAGTGAACATATTTCGAGTCCCAAGCTTTCTGCCAAGTATCAGCCGTGGCTTATACTGGGATTAGGGTGGAAGATGGAGTTTCACCAGTCAATTACATCCACAGAAACATTCCCACTACCCTAAAATATTTCCCCTCCTCCTCCCAGCTACACACCATGCCTGTGGCCACACTGAAACTGGTGAAAAGAGTCTGCCTTTGTAAGCACAAGTAGCTGGAACAGGAGAATCGACCAGATTTACACACACCGACACAAGTATATAAAGATTTGAGCCCTCCCAGTCACGATCTGTGATCACAATAGGATTGATTTTTTGTAATCTTTTGAGGGGCAGGCTGCCAGCGCACACACAATCTGAGCTGCTCTGCTATGATTCAGTATCCCAATAAAATCCGGGACCTGCGACTGCATGTAACCTGCTGCAGAGTTAGGTTGAGGTGAAGGGACTTCTTTTCATGTGAGGACATTTTTTTCTCTCTCCTCGCTGTCTCTGCGCAGACTGTCTCTGCTGAATTGTGACTAGTGTTTATACTGATGGGATGAGGTTTCTGTCTCAGACCGGCTTTTAGAGCCCGACATGTTCCCCTGCAGAAGCTCATCTCAAGGGTGAGGCAGTTTGGTTTTACCAATAAACAGGATTTAATGCGGCTCTCCCGGGTGCCATGATCAAGGAGAGCACCTGCATGAAAATGGATGCTGGAGGAAATGGGAGTTTCAGTGAGAGTTTATCATTGGGGTTATTAAGATGTTTTGTTGAATTAGGCTCCCAGTATAAGGCTCAACAGTAAAGCCTGTCATCCCATAACCCCACTTACACACTCTCTACACACACAGACACACAGAGACAAGCACAACACTACATCAGCCCCTGCATTAGAGAAAACACTTTTTTCGAAATTCTCTATTATAGTTTTATTTTCCCCCAAAGTATACGTTTTGTTTTCTCCATCATATGATATTTGAGTACAAATGCTTTATAAATGTTGTCTGTAATGCACTGAAACCACTGAGTACCAAAAATGTCATAAGATTATTCTTAATACATTGTTATAGTCATAAAAAAAAATGGATGTGTAAAGTGCTTCGTTCTGAATCCTGGATGCGGACAACGTGTTGTTTTTCTCAACTGTTTCAAATGTGTTGTTTCCACCTCCTTCTTGCTTCAACACGTTGCTTTGTAGTCCAAAACATCTGCTTTGATTCTATGCCCGTCAAAATCAAAGTGACTAATTTAATTCACAGATTTAGTGATTCCATCTGTATTTATCCAAATGTGGAGGTTAGATGACCCTGTACTACTCCAATACTATATTTCTTCTACTGGTTTATTAAGGGCTTTTGCCATTTTCAGATACTAGTTTGCATGTTAAAAAGGTATGATTCCAATTGTATGGAAATTCGATTTAATGAACCCAAGAGTAGAGGTGAAGTGATTGGTCTATTAATGTCTAACATAAATTGGCAACATTTTCAATGACCAAAACATCGTCCCCACCCCAACTCTCAGCTAGGTTTGCAACCGTATGAGATTATCTTTACTTTATCACACAAATACAGTAGAACTCAACATCTCAGATATGTAAATGTACACGTCGGTTTTCCATGAGATGGAGGGCAGTTGGACAGCTAGTTAGACCGCTAGCGGCTAACTGTCACTCAAAGCAGCCATGCAATTTATACATAACTTTGAGCCTTAATGTAACTTAAACAAGAGACTTTTGACAACTATACAGTTGTTACGAACAGGGAAATTAGCTATAGTGACCACAAACATGTTTGTGCCAGGCTGTGAACATGTTTATTTCTGCTGTAAAGAAACCAATTTTAATATTAATAATAATAATTGATATTTACTGACTCGCTTTCGAGCCAGCCTCAAGTGGCTGTTCAAGGAAGTGCTCTATTTGGCACTATCGCGTTGTGCTAATTTTTCAACCCAAGAGGTTGCTGGTAAAAACAAGCAACTTCAAGACATCAGCTCGGGCAATATTTAAAAAAAATCTATATTTTAATTGGAAAAATAAATAAATAATTATTGGCAGCCCTAGAGTTAAGACAAATACCTACATGTCACATGTTTTGTCACCACACCCCCTACTGCTTCATCCATTGTAATCTTATATTGATGTCCAAGTTACTTTCACTGCCTAGTCAAAGCCCGTTTCCTGAGGAACAGTGTATGAAGGAGGAAAGCTTATACACAGAACATTATGTAGACATGAAGCCTGTCAGGTTCTCCTTGAGCTATCTGAAAATAGTTTGCACAACACCGCTCAGCACCAACACTTGTAGTATTTTACAAAAATAACTGCAACGCCTACAGTTACTAATCTCTGTGATCCTCCATAAAGTGAGAGGCAATCTCATTTACCACTTACCAGCCCACATTCCAATGAAATACACATGAAGGCTCATAAAAACATGTGTGATGTAAGACAGAGTATAAATGCTTCCTACTGAGATGAAATGTTACAGCCGAATCCATCTGCAGACAGTTAAAATAGTTTATCACTCATGCAGGGCAGCAAGTAAAAATTATTTTCATGTCGATTATTTTTCTTGATGAATGGATTTGTTTTGTTTTTTGGTCCATAAAATGTCAGAAAATGGTGAAAAAGACGACATACACAAATGTCTCTTTTCATCCACAACCCCAAAATATCTAGTTTGCTATCATAGAGAAGTAAGGAAAACAGAAAATATTCACATTTAAGAAGTTGGAATCAGAAAATTACGACTATATCTTCCTAAATCACTCAAATAGATGAATTGATGGTAAAAGATTTTTTGGCAAATCAATTAATCAATGCAGCTCTGGGTTAGTTACAGATCAGATATTGTGCTGTCTATTCAGAATGGACTGTAATGTGTTTTTAGTCCTTCCACAGCAGCACTCAACATTTAAAAGAGTATAAAATTATATTACTGAGCACATTGTTTACAGTGTTCCACCGTGCTTGATCGAGGTAATAACTTTTTAATTTCCCCGCACTTAAAAATAAATAATCCTACATCTCAAATTCTACTCGGAAATATTAACTGGGTGAATCAACAGAGTAATACAGTTATATCAACGACTGCTTTGATGGGTGCATTAAATAAACATATCCTCCTCTGCCTCCCCTTTTAGATTAAAAAAACACATTTGACTGCAAGATATTTGAAAACAAAATAATGAACAGTAAGAGGACAAGTGCTTTGAGTGGAAAAATAGCTGCTGTTATCTATAAAAATCTGACTCTTTATCTCCTGATGATCTAATGATTTCAGTGATCATTTAATCTCACTTGTGCTGATTTAATAAATTTTTCTGAGTAAACAACCAACACACACGCATGCACATACAGAATTCACCCCTTTTTCATATCCATACAGCCAAATTACTTAAATCTCTCTTATAGCATTCCACCTCAGAGTCATTTTCTCGCTCCTATCCTCTGCGTGACCCGTCTCATGCACAGCACATGAAAGCAATGATTTGACACCACTAATTCTCCGGGTCGCATATGCAGCAGGTTCGTCCTTCTATCACACTGAGAGGCAAATGTGACTTTTAATCAGCACCCTCTCCCCTCGCCTGTATTACCGTTCTCTCTTTTGCAGTCTACTCGATTTTACTCTCTATGCAAACTCCCTGTAAGGAAACACAAGCATACATGCTTCTCAGCCTCCTTCGACTTCAAAACCACACAAGCCCGCCAGCTTTATAACAGCAATCGGAGGCGATAGAGAGGAAGAAAGGGAAGTCTGCAGAGAGCAGGGAAAAAAATGAGGACAGAGGTGGATGAGGAGGATAATTGGATGACAAAGTTCATGAAGGTGCTTTCCCCGCATTTAGTCTACCTCGAGTTCACTCTAGCATAATTTTGAAAAAGCCTTCGTAAAACCAAGGCTTCTGTTTGGAGACTGCCCCGTCTCCACCTTTCATATGCACACCTGCCTCTGTTTCATATGGAGATTTTTTGTTGTTTTGTTTTTTTCTTGAAGGAGTGGAGAAGAAACACCGCCTCCCCTGGCGTAGTAATCACTGTTTATCGTGCTCTATCATTAAGGTTTATGAGACAGGATGCGTGAGTGTTTCTATTATGTGCATGCACGGCCTTGCCTTTCACTGAAGCAGCCTCAGACTCAAGCCCTGTTAGAGGAAGCTGGCGTTTCCCCTTCATTCTTACAAGAGCGCCGGCCACCCACCGCCGGAAAATTGCCCCCAGTGCTAGAAAAATGTAGGAACAATGAAAACTCGTCATCTGGCCATATTTAACACCCAAAACAAACAATTGTACAGTAATTACAGTACAATCGTCCACATTAGCAGATACTAGAGCTGTCTGAACTCATACTGGCGCTGGCAAGAAGTGCAGGCGCAAAGAAAAAAATGCCTGAAGTCAAATGTTGTTAGCCAATTTTTTCCCCAAGTAAAGAGACTGAGAGGAAGGTCTTACGTAGTTGTGCTGAGATATCAGTGTGAGCAACGGCGTAGTTTTTATTTTGTATCATCAAACCATGTCAGAAAAACACCTAGCTGTTTGAAGGTTTTAAGTTTTCTATACGACAGGGAGACAACAATGAAGGGTGTTGTACACGGTTTTCTTTTGGAATGTAAAACTCAACCCTGTACCTTTCGGGGGGGGGGGGGGGGGGGGGGGGGGCATACAGTGAATAATACACCCTCATTTTCTATACAGCTGTCTTCAGGCTTTAGGACCTGTTTGCCCTGGACCGCGTTGACAATTCTTCGCTGCTTTCCTTGCGCTGCTCTTTCCCCTCCCTATTTTCCACTTTCTCTGTGGCTGTGCAGTGTGATAGGGAAATTATAGGCCTACGAATGTTTGCCCTGCTTTGGCTACAATTAGACCTCATTTTAATTAAAGAAACAGAGTGCCAATTACCCTCATACACCTAGAGAAATGGAGACAGAGGGCAAGAACAGGGATAATGAAAAAGAGGAATGTGAGAAGGGGAAGATATTAGAGGGTTTGGGATTTACTGATGACACATGTATTAACACTAGATGGGCTTATCAGTGCGTTTCCTAATATTACAGCTACAGTCATTGGTTTATAGCCTTCAAAGACTATTTCAATTTTTTATGTACTTGGTTAGCCAACGTGATGCCAGTCTGATAACTTCTTGGTGTCATTACAAAGTATTTCTGCTCAATACTGCTTTCTGATTTTAAATCAAATCTTCCCAACTTAGAATAATAGTGTTGATATGTACTACATGGGCACATCATTATTACACTGTTGATAATTACAGGACGCAAAAATGAAATGAATAATAAGACCTCACATCTGCTTCCCTAATATTTGTTTAGTGGTTTGGGACTTAAAGCTCCTCCGTCAAGCTCCATATGAAACTTTGCCCTGTTTATTAGTGTATGAAGTCATTTCTTGATAGGTGAGTTATTGTGCTCGAGGTATAACTCAAAACCTTATGTGTTTCGGGGAATACTGCGAGCACATGTTTTAAATTTTGCTAAGCCGATACCCTGAAATCAGACATGCTTATGGGATGTTGTGGAGCCTCGGGCAATTTCGGACCTCCACATTTCACACTTTATGTAAAGGAGAGGTTTAATATTTGGGGAAATGTCCTTACTGACTTTCTTGCCAGGAGTAAGATGAGAATATCTACACCACTCTCATGTCTGCACCATTAGCTTAGCTTAGCACACAGACTGGAAATAGGGAGAAACGGCTAGCCTGGGAAAATCTCCCAACAACAGCTTACAGGTGTTAACATGCTGTATCATGTTAGTTAATTCCATGCATCTTAGTCAGCAGTTTCCCTCCGCCTGTCTGTCTGTCCCTTTGTGCTCAGCTAAGCAAACAAGCTCTAGCTTCATACTTATGTGTGGCTTTCCCCAAAATAATATATATATTTATTTTTTTACATTTTTAAAAGTCCTTCATTTTGGTCATTTTCTCTCCACATTAACATTAGCAGATGTTTTCAAGTGAGGCCAATATTCATACATGGCTAACCATAGGTACAATTAATGAGCTTGTCAGTATCAACATTAGTTTGATGGATTACAGCTCCTATTACAAAAGTCAACGAAGTTGGTTGTTTGTTGGAGTCTTCAATAGCTATTTCGTAGATCACATTCATTATATGTTAGGGGTGAATCTCCTCCAGGCATTATTGACCAAATGTTACAGAGTAAAACATTTTTTAATATTTAATAACGTTCATTTGGACGCCCTTCACACTATAGTGCTTATAAAGAATGCAAATCAAAGAAAAAAATCCTTCATGTGTCAGCTTTCCAGTGTTGTATTTGCGAGTCTAGGTCAGTGCGTACACTTGAACATAAAAAACTCACACTGAATGTTTCTTTGTGTGCGTGTGTGAATCATGTTTGTGTGTCTTTGACAGAGTTGTGTCTAGTGAGATTAGACCTCAGCTTCCTGTAGTTCCTGTCCACGTCCTGTCTCCTGGTCTGGGATTCACATGCACAGCAACCCAAACTGTTTAACTCCTTGTCTGCTGTATAACAAAAGCCTCATGCTGCGTCCTGTGTGGAGCAGTTCAGCTACTTGAAGTAAGTGTCACAGAGAAGTGTGATGAAAGGAGCAAAGGTGAGATGAAGAAAAGGTGTTAATGCTTGACACTTCTTTCTCGTCTGTCGGGACGCATATCAATACATGTTGTAGTTGGTCTCTGTCCCAGGACAGGATGTGACCTAGATCGAGAGGAAGCTTCATACTGGACAGAAACCAAAGATGCACTACTGTGGGTGACACTGACTGACCAACAACACCGAGGATTAAGTGCATGACCTCTGAATGTTTTGGTTTAGGTGTACACTGTGTCTTACTGGACAGAATCAGTACATTAATCATCTCCAGTGGGTTTTCCCCCGATCAGTCTCACGGTTCACACTGGGGAGTTTGTGTGAGAGGTCAGATGACTTTCTCTTCCTTAGCTAATAATAAATTCACTACAACACTGAGACTATTTTGATTTCCAGTAGGGTTGGGCTTGATGTTTTCCGCCAACACAACAACCAATAATTACCTGCTTCTCATGGCGGATGCCGCTAAAATAACAGTGAGATTCACAGGATAAGAAAGGCTGAGATGTAAGTGAGAAAAGATTCATGATTTAATATTCCATAGTTCTAATAAAAGCCATTTGATGTATTAAAAAACTAGTACACTTTTTACCTTCTTCCCTTGCAGAACATGTATTGCAAATCCTACAGCAGGGGCAACATGTTTGGCTCTCTAACCTACACTGCTTGGTTGTAGAACGTTTGCAGTCACTTAGGTTAGCTAATGTTACCAAAGCGTTAACTAATGTTAGCACGTTATTATAACTAGCTAGTTATAATGGTTAGGCATATATCCTTCCATCACAAACTGTAGTCCTATCTAGCTTTATTGCCTGACTTCCGTAAGCTATGGTATAAACACTTGGATTTGGAACAGTCACACTGGCTCTGTATTATTTGCTCTGTTCATTGGCTAATTTCACAGATAACAACAAACAGTCATCCATAAATTTCCCAAAATCGGGCCAGGTTTAAAGTATGGGTCCCTAGTTGGGCTGACGGACACATCGTCCCTCGCTGATGGCTGACAGTTAGGAACCGCTGAGCTCTCCACCATTGTTACATCGTGATTTAAAAAGCCTTTCTGGCAAGGATCACAATAAAGTAGTGTCCCCTCAAAGGGGCCATCAGGCAGGAGTTTTGAAAACTAAAAGAAGCTAGTGCTGCAATGCACTACTTTTCCATGTCCTGCAATATTGAACCTGACCAGTTAAGTGAACCCAGGACTCTCAGTACCATCGGTGAGAGCGCCTTTTGTTTCTTTTCTCCACGAGCCCAATAAATTATTTCTTTCAATCATGCCTGTTTTATTTGTGCTATTGTTGTATTGTCTTAGCTCAGTAGAGCTAGTGGTCTAACTTTATTTCAAGCTTAATAGGTCGAATGCAAGGCTAGGGACACCTGTTGCTGAGACAAAGACACATTTAAAAGCAGTATAAGAAAATGTGTCGGCAAGGTTGATTTTTCCTGGTCCCTTCGCTGGTGACTGGAGCCAGAGTTTTCTTGGCTGGGTGAGACAGTAGGAGGTTGCCGTCGGAGCCACAGCAGGAAGCAGAGGTTACTATCTCCCCAACATCAACAATCCATTGGGTATATCAGTCAGCGGCAATTTGGTAGACATCGCCCAGCAGTAATTTCAAGTTGTTATTCAGCTGAACATACTGTACGCTCTAATCCCCGGGCAAAATCACCTTTTTAATCTTTTCTAATTCCTGCTCACTGTTAAATATGAATTCCTCTGTGTATCATAAAAAGAAGAGTGAAATTAAAAATAAGTGTCTCTCTGGTGTTGGAACAAAAACAAATGTTGATTAATGCAGGTAGAGACATCCAAAAGGTGCATCTATGATTCACTGGCATTCTCGTTTAATTAATTGTGGTAAAGTGGAGGGAAACGCTGTTACATTATTCAAGTCACACCAGTTCAAAGTGAATATTTACTTAATCGCAGTGGTATAAAAAGTTTGGGGCCTCACATGAAATGAGAGGTTAAGGTTAAGAGGATGTGAAACGTCTACTTGGTGCCGTGCCTTTTTATATCACCGCCTACAAGTAATGAGTTTTGACCCGTGGTGTTAACAGCTGAACAGCACTTGTGCATCTTGGACTCAACAGCTTTTTTCCCGTCAGACAAACAAAACTCACATAGCTGTAAGGCCAAAGACACCCCCTTAGGAGACTACATGAGAGGAAAAATGAACATTATCTACAAAGAGGTGACACCTATGGCTGTTTGACAACAGATTAGATTGTTATTATAGGGTGTGTTTGCTGTTGGACATCTGTGTATAACAGGAACTAATATTGCTGAGAAGAAGTGAAAGCAATAGATTTTAACATTCAATTCCCGACGGGAAGCAAGTAAGGGAAATAAATCTCACACAGTTTTTTTCTGGTTTAATTGCTAATCTAATTCTAAATAGACACATTTAAGGTTGACAAGCTTTAAACATACGATTCCCCACACTATCTCTCATACAATATGATTGATTAGAGTGCTTTACTTTACAGAATATTTCAGCTTCTTTGGAATATTGATCTGCCACTGAGTGAATTCACCTCCTGCTACTTCCAATTATGGGCACCACTTGCTGGAGCCCTCTTCAAAAATAACTCAAGTCTGTGAAAAGCTGAAAGGCTTCCTGAGAACATTGTTGCAGGCTACACCAAGTCCCTGGTGGCATCCTGATAGAGAATCCTTTAAGAAGAGGAATGAGTTACAAAGGAAAAGTTAACAATTCTTTCTCTAAAAAAATCAAATCATTGCTACACTATTCATAACGTCTGCATTTACCACAAGCCGTGCCACTTTTAAATAAAGAATAACACTGGAGATAAGGCTCAAATTAGAAAAAAGACAAACCATCAATTGGTTTTTGGAGTAGACGTTCAGATTTTATTCCACTTTAACGTGGATTAACACGCTGATTAATGTGCATATCATCATCTGGTTAATTGATTCGTTTTTAAAATGTAACAAAAACTATGACCAGCAGCTCTGGAGGTTGCTCTGACGGTCGTTTCACAAAAATGTCTCTCACAGTTTTCATCCTAGGGGCCTGAAATTTGACATGGAGATCAAGTGTGTGTGAGTGTGAAGGTGTGTGTTTGTGTTGTGTTTGAGTTGTTGTGCAAACTGGATAAAAGGGGGCATGAAAATGGAAAAGCACTATCGCAAAAAAGGCGCATAACTTCCTAACGGATTTACAGACTTGCACAAGATTCTGTTGGAAGGTTGGTCATGAGACAAAGGACAGCTGATTAACTGGCACAAATGTGCATCAAATGGATGAATGCGTATGATTGGTTGCAGCTATAGGAAATATGTGAAACAGTCCAAAACCCCAAAGATATTCCATTTACTGCAAACAAAACAAGATTTCTGATAAATATGTAATGTGGACATAATGACTTGGGTGGGTAAAAACAAGTATTAGAACAAGTAGAGCAGTCTGGTAAGTTCAGAAAATTACATCACTTTGCTGTTATGCAGTCTTTAAACCAGGAAAAGACAACACTTATAACCTATTATGCCTACTTACCAATGCTTGAATATGATGTATAGTCTCATATCACAACAATGATATTGCATCAATATTTTTCACAGCCTTAATCCCAAAATATAACATGAAGACACATAGGATGCCTTCTTTTCATCAACATGCCTCACTTGAAACTTGTGCTGTAACCTTTCTGAGCTGAAAAATATAACACGTGCATCATCTTTTTTGAGAGACCTTGATTCTACAAGATTGAAAGGCAAGTGCCTCAGCAAACAGATGTATACTCCACAGCACATTTCAGCACTTTGGTCTTTAAAAAGACATTTCTGTTGTGCCTGTTTTCACCCAATACTTTTGGTAAAAGGTTATACTTTGTTAGGTGCTATCAAAGGCTAAAGTCTGCAGAGTAGAGGAGAAATGAGCCACACTGCCAAGAAAAGACGTTTACATTGGGAAATGATCCTCTGCTCATTGATTCGTCATCTGGTTGATGTCCTCATCAGAGAAAGCACAGAAGAAAGTGCCTCAATTCCATACTCGACTGCACACGTCACACATTTTCAGTTTGTTATGCAACAGAAAATGTAAAGATCATCTAAATTCTTCGAAGGAGACAGAAGACAGAAAGTTGCCAATACATCTGTGTTTCTTGACGCAGCTCCGAGATCCTCACGAACCAAAATCCACGTCTGACAACTTCATAAAGACATTTCCTGCTTTATATCTGGGAGCTATCACACATCATCTTTCTGCGGTCAAAGCTGCCCTCTACAAACCAACTAGCCTCGAGCTGCTATCTGCTTTAGAGAAGGCTTGAAATCCTCTGTGATGCTGGGGAGCCGAGCTGAGCTATGTGTCATCACAGCAGTAGCACCATGGGAAGGTGCAGGTTATGGGCTTGTTTTCAAACACTTTCTCAATCCTTCAAGAGGATATTCATCTTCTTGTCTTCTCCGGTCCTCAGGGAGTGCTGTGGTCAGGGGTCACTCATAGATGGCACCCCTGCTGGGTAGAGAAATCCAGGATGATCTTCCTAACCAGCAGGAGACTGTACCACCCTAGTGTTTGCAGTGTCTCCCAATAATTAGACCAGATAACCTGCCAGTTGGATAACTAGAGCTGTCCTGAGTACCATTTTATTGGGGGCTTTAAAGCTTCAATGAGATTTACCCGCTTATATTCAAAGCCGTCTAAGCTAGAGATGCAAAGATTAATCAATTAAGTAATTCCATGTCAACTACTAAATTAATTGGCAAGTATGTTGCTCATCAATTATTCAGTTTGTCAAAAGTCAAAATTCTGTAATTCTAGCTCCTTAAAGATGAACATTTTCAGGTTTCTTTACTCTTCTATGACAGTAAACTGCATATCTTTAGGTTGTGGGCCAAACAAGACATTGGAGGACATCAGTTTGGGCTTTGAGAAACATAGATTGACATTTTTCACAATTATATGACTTCGTATAAACGCAACATCCAACTGATTAATCAAGAAAATAATCTACAGATTTACGGACAATACAAATAATCATTAGCTGTTACAAGAGTTGAGTAGTTTGAAAAATATTTCCTTTTGGATATGGGTTTCCATTTGTGAATACTGATATCCTGTGTACACTTCTGTTTTTTTTATGTGCGTGTGATTTGAGAGAAATTAAACGGCATAGATGCGCTCCATTTCTTGCTCTTTATCTGCATTTAACCCCTTTTTCCAGTGCAAATAACACAACATCTGCTTCCTCTTAAAAAAATGGATATTACCATGGCAATGGTAGAAACTTCAAATTGTCGAAGCATTCAGGTCAGCCCTTCAGATAACTATAGATTAATCATAAGCATGTTTCTGTCATTTGATCAGCAGTACAAAAGAGTGGGATCCATTCCAAAATGTTGTAATGTAGCTGGAATGATATATTACCCTACGGAGTTGCAGAAGCAAAATTAACTCCCATTTGTCAGCGAGTATAAGCATGGAAATGTGAACTTTTACAAAGTAATATACTGTATGACAGGTGACCTATCTTATTTCAAATCTGGCTTTGATGAAAAACCCACATAGCTCCAACTACTGCTGTGATGCATCTAACGAACTCTCAATGAGTCCCAAAAATGTCTACTGCTGTTCTTTAAACAGAGCTCTTATCAAAGCCTTTACTAAAGCAGAATCTACAATTCATTTGGGGGGGGGGGGGGGGTGAATAAAAAATTCTTGGGGAAGAAACACACACACACACACACACACACACACACACACACACACACACAGGGCTTTCAGTGACTAATCTGCTGTGGGAGGTGGACAGCTTGCAGCTAACAGTGCAGACTCCAGCTAAATAAACCATCTAAGGATTGACACATCTAAGTCGAGATACCAGAAAACAGATTCTCTGCGAGAATTTTCCCTTTCATTCTGACACATCACGCTCTTTCATATTCAAGCGACAACAGAAACACTGAGGGCTGATTCTCTTCATCAGCGCACGCTCTGCTCCAACAAGCCTGCGACAGAGTGTTTGTGTGGCGATGACCGATATATTGACAATAAAGATGGACTCGTCTTTAGATGTGAGGCCATTTGTTAGAGTACAAAGAGCATGATTTTCCCTCCACAGCCAGGCATATTATGTTTTGAGATAGTGAAATCAGTAGTTTACAAACTGTGAATTTCAAAACCGCACTTTTTTGTAAAACGGACTGCATTCAATAATACAACAGCTCTTCTGTTATCGTTGAAGCAATGGTGATTTGAAGGAATATGAGGGAAGGGAAATTTGGTGTGCAGAACTCCCTAAAAATAAGATACCAGAGTGCAAAAAAAAGGTGTTTAATGCTTCTTTAACTGAGCTGACCCACTCCCTTTGGGGGCATGACTCCCTTCTTAAAGCTCTTAGCTGTGTGCGAGCTGTAGGAGGGCAGCTAGCGCACAGGAATGTCTCTGTTATGCCGTACATAGCACAGAGCCCACTTGCTTCAGTGGGGTATATGAAGGCAGGCCCTGGGAGACATGCCGAAGCCGTGTGCAGGCATGAAGGTGGAAGCTAACATGCACGTGCTCTGTTGGTCGGCGTCGAACCGAGAAGTGAATTGCATTTTAACTTGAAACACGCATATCAAACAGAAGATGTAGGTCAACCTGTGACGCAGCAAGAGAAATATCCCAGACTCGAATCGAATCAGGTCTACCGATGGTGCACGCTTCAAGCCGGGGAGTTTTTTTTTATTTTTTTAAATCAAGGTTGCTTTTTTAAAATAAATTCTTGCACATCCAGCCTCAGACGGCTCGCTAGCCTCATGTTGCTCTTCCCCCAGCACGATTTCATTCTATTTTTGTGTGTAACGACAAAAACATCACAAGGCACAAGGCAACAATAGCGTGCACAAGCGCCTCACAAAAGACTTTTTTTCGCAACACAATGCTCAGTATGCTTCAAATAACAGCTGTGATTAGAGTGCAAGATAAATGGGAGAGATGGACCTGAGATAAATAGCTCCTTCTCACTTGTTGTCTAATTAACGGCCTTTCTAATCCCTTTGTTATAATCGCATATTCAGCCCATCGCACATATCTCACATATCTGGCCCCAGGTGCGTGTGATTATGGAATGCAAATAGGCAATATACCTACTTTGCTCATTATGCAGTGTGGAGACGTGCACACACTTGCACCCTCTTTGCCCTCGCTGCTCTTGCTCTTTCTATTTCGTCGACTCACGCCGGTCTCCCCATCTCTCCTTGACTCACTTCAAAGAGAACCCCCATCCCTCTAAAAGTGCCATTCTCCTTGGCGCTTATGGCTGATAGGCTGTGGCCTCATTCCCTCTCTGCTGCAGCCTGTCCCCATTGTGTCCCACTCTCAGAGAGAAGCGTGTGGGTGGAGGACAGACTGCTCTCCAAAGTGAATGCCTGACATGGATGTATGGGCTGGGGGTGTATCCTCTCAGCGAGCTAAACTATCATCCACCTGCAATTCCCCCGCTGCCATATGCACCCTTCTCGGCGAGAGGGGAAAAGGGAGAGACACGGACTGAGAGTACTTGTGGCACTCGGATGCCTGTTTAACTCTTGAGGAAGCTAATCATCGGATTGAGGTACTGAGGATGATGGGCTACAGGCTTTCAGAGAGGGGGGGAGGTTGCTTTAAATGCAAATCCCTTTCTTATAAAAATCGGTTCCGTTTAAAAGGATTTCTGGGAAACGATCCACATTTCCACGGCAGGGGAGACAGTCAGCAAGAGAAAACAGCATAGCACCAGTCAAACATCAAGGAGACAGAGGACGTGGAAAGAGTAGCAAAAGAAAAGGCTACATGTCTATGAAAGAAGGGATTGGGGCTCAAGTTAGGCCTCTTAGATAAAACATCCTTTCTGCATTTAAAACATCTGAGTTTTAGTTTCGATTGAGAGGCATTATGGTATCCACTATGCTAGTAATGGCACGGACGAGTCAGGGGGGCGAAAGAATAAAAGAGAAGACGGATTGGGCAAAAAGAGTGCAGGAATTTTTAGAGGGTTGATGCAAATCTTTAATTCCCCCTTAAAGCCGTCTATCAGCAGGTTACACACATGTGACTGGATAGAAGCAACCGGTGAGTGTCGCAGTATTTGTTTAAGGCAAAATACAGCTGTGAATGAGCGTTCCCTCGCTGTTTCCAACTCAACCACTATCAATCAGCAGCACTGCACAAAGACTTTCAGTGTAGCCTGTGCTGCTGTGAGTATTTGGGGCAACCCACTCACGATATATCAGTTTTCACGACTTTTCTCTCGACATAAAATATGTATGGAGAAATATTTTTTTAATTAACGATATGTTTCAAATCATGTTACTCTAATGGCAATGTGAATTTATTACTCTGTTATCTCATTACTCCCACTTGGCCCCTGGCGCATCTACTTGTAGCCGTGTGAGCTCATTGTTCCGACTGGAGGCTGCACGTGTCATTTCAAGCGCCAGACAAAAGATGTTAATGTCAACTCTTTTGTGTAGCGCCGCTTTGGTTTGGGAGAGTGCGATATGGAAGAAACCACCGCTGCCGTGTGTAAAGTTTAGCGAGAGACAGGCTGACACTTAACCCCTTTCCATCAGCAGAAGCTAAAAAGTGCTGTCACAACAAGACAGGCTTCTGCTAAACACATGACACTGGCAGATGCACTCTCTTGTTGCACACTATGTAAAGAGATGATTTGTAAATATAAGGAGATGACAGATGGAGAAACAGAGCGTACTGCAGTGGATATACTCCCCATCGCCAGTATATAGAAGGATTTATACTGCTGTAAAACCTATAAGCGCCAAGTACAAGCCTCCCAGACAAATATAAATAATTTTGCTAAAGAGACACTGCCTGTGCTTGTGTTCAGCAGACAATCATACATCCACTGCAGAGTCTTGGCCATTTCTCCACCGCAACTGATCTGAATGAACACAAGCAATTTCAAAGCAAATTGAAGTGCATTTCCGTCAACCTGTTTTTATGCATCTCAACTGGAGGCATGGGGGAATCGGGGGGAAAAAGGATTCAATATCACAAATACGTTTTTATACTTGGATGGAACAATTAATGATTGTTTTTAAAAAACAAAAGGGTTGAGTACATTTTTGGTTTTCCAGTCAGGTCATGTGCACAAGCTTACAACAGCTTGACTTTATGTCAACTAGATGGAGTTGGTGAGTGCTAGCAGCACGAGGCTAGTAAGCAGGAGCCTGGAGTTAGCCTATTAGCTCAGCATCACACAGTAGTGCTGCCTCCCTCTGTTTGGTTGTGATTAACTAGAGTTGTGAGTTTTTCACACGGTGACTCTACACTTCTCTGACTGACATCCACAAGAGAAATTGAGTTTGTGCAGGTTGTGATCCCCTTGATCCCGCCTTGTCAAAGTTATTGCATTAGCTGATAATATCAACTATTCCAATTCCAGATAAAAAGCCCTCCTGGCCTTTCATTGGCAAGAAACAATTTTTTCAAAAGGATTTCATTGTGAACCAGTTTCAGGAACGTGACTTGCAAGTGTCTGTACACACTTGAAATGTAGCTACTGTCATCTGTCATCTCTGGTTGAACAAGGTCCTAGATTAATTTTATTTATCATTTTGATGTCAATCTTTAGAGGATGAGAAGCTAATTTGAATGATTGTTGTGACAAATAATGTCCTGATAGTTTGTGGTGCTGTTGATTACATTCAACTCAATTGCGAATAATAGTGGTCAAATTTGGTATTCCCAGTTCAGTGTGGAATTTTCTAGAAGTTTGGTAAAAAAAATGTATGCAACATTTGACATGAAACCTGTCTATTGATATCAAGAGTGACTCTACAAAACTTTTCCACCTCAGATGATCACAAGGTGATTCAGTAACGGAAGCTCTCAACAAATGCCTTCAAGCTATGGAAATGAGACAGAACACAACAGAATATGTCGCCCACCTGGGTGGAAAATTGTCCTATGAGTCTTGATGAGCTTGCATCACTTAAGTTCAGGACAAGAACCGGTGGAGAAAACTGCACTGCTTTGTCATTGGCTGCATCTTGCTATCTGTAAGTGATAGAAACTGTATGTGCGAGGAACAACGAGGGGCAGGCAGAGAAACAAAATGGGTCCTTCATAGGTTGAGTCTGAGTGTAGGAGGATAAGGAACATTTATAGCTTACATTTATAAAGTCAAATATGTTTTAAAATTGTAGTAGGGCTACATTAGTGAGAATTATTAATACGGGATAAAAAGCTCAGACCTTTTCAGTTTAAGGCCTTGGTTTTACTTTTCTGTACATAATACATTTTTTATACACAAGGCCGGGCAGAGAACGACTGTTCGTTTTACTGTGTGTGAGAGTGTACGTCTCAATGTGTGTGCATCCTCGCTACTAATTTCCACCCAAAGCTTGCTATTAATTTCCAGCCAAAGTAATTATCTGATCAAGAGGGTCCGTGTTTTAATCTTCCTGGAGACAGAAGGAAGAGAGATCCATGCGCTGAGCGAGCAAGTGGTGTGTGTAAGTGAGTCATTTATCCTTTAGTTGGAAAAGGAGGAGAGATTTGGCAGCTGTGAGCTTCATCTACCCTCCCATCAGTTCATTATAGAATTCCCTACTAGGTGGAGAACAAGGGGGAGGATGATCCAGAGTGCGCTGCCAGAGGAGCGGGCCATTACCCATGACACGGAAACCAGACATCTTGTTCACACTTGGCAAGACACAGATGTTCTGGAGACGGTTGACAAGACGCTTCGACCCCTCAGCCCCCGACTACATGCCGGTCCTCCACAACCAGCCTGTGCTGCACCTGCTTGGACATCAGCATGGTGGAAACAGAGCCAAGCCAACTGAGTTTGGATTCTTGATTTTCTTTAATAGGGACACGATGATTCTGCCACCAAAAGAATTGCTGGATATCACTTCCCACACATAGATCTGAGGTTAAAATAGAATTCAGAGTTGAGTCAGAGGCCTGGACCCAGCTGTCCAACCTGCAGCTGCAGCTGGAGAAGAAGCTGCAGTTGCTCCAAGTGTCTGGGAAAATCCCAAAGTTCTCTCTTGAAAAACAAAGTCAACATGGTTTCTCCCCGCAAGAATTCAGTGTCTCAGTAGCTGCGGTAATTTAACATCTTCTTTTAAGGGGTGTGTTTGCGCAAGTGCTAAAGCCAGGCTTCAAATCATCCCTAAGAAAACCTTGGGTGATGTCACATACTGAGTACTACAACCATGTGTTTATACAGTCTACAGTAGAAGCCATAATATAAATTAAAGCTGCAACCAAGGATTGCTTTTCATCACTGATCATTCTGTCAATCAAAATTTGGAGAAAAGCTCATCACAATTTCCCAGAGTCCAAAGTGACGTCTATAGTTTCCTTCTTTTGTCCAATCAACTGTCCCAAAGACGCACTTATCATTTTTGTTTGAGAAATTACTGAAACGATTAATCATTTATCAAAAATAGTTACCATATAAGTTTCTTTAAATCGACACAGCATTGCAGCTCTACTGTACAAGTCTACTCCTCCAAGAAGGAGCGTTTAATAGCAGCGGATATGCTGTCCAGCCCCAAACCAGAGGCAGCTGACAGATTCATGTTCCTGCCACAGAATATGTTTGGTCATGCATGTTCATGGTGTTCCTGTTTACAGCAACTCCTGATTGGGGTGAACATACTACGGGAGAAGTTGCATTGTTAAAGCGCCCATTGTTTTCAAGGCTAATTTATTTTCTTTTGCTGGAAATGAGCCAGAGAAATGACTATCATGCTTACAGTTTTGTTTTATCTACATGTGCATTGTGCGTATACTGTGTATGTCCATTCTGAGGGGGAAATGACATCTAAAAAGAACGATAACTATGCTACAATCAACCAATATAGAGTATAAGGTTGCCAACAGAAAAATCAGTATGGAGAATAAAGAGTGGCTCAACAGCATGCAGCCTACACAGCAGTGAGGGGAAAAAACACGCTGTGGTTCAGCAGCTCTTAAAGAAACCCAGTGGTGATCCTTTGATCCACAGTAAAAACACAGGCCTGTTATTTCGAAAGACCATTTTCTATCAAAGGTTTTACACAAAGTTGCCTAAGCCGCACTCTTTAACGAACTCAAATCATCTTTCAGTTCACTCCACAGCTCCCAAGTGTCTCCACTAATGTCACTGAAAGACAGAGAGGTAGCAGGAGATCAAACAATAAATAATCACTCAGTTGATTCTGATGTGGCTCAGTCTTTCACCCCTGTATTAAGCAAATTGCCCAGAAACCGGCCCTGTTGTTATGCTGATGACGCCGAGCTATACTCGCCTGTGAAACCAGACAATTTTAAACCGTCCTATTCTTTAAGACAGCTAATTTCAGGGCTGTCTTGTTTGTGTCCCCCCCCCCCCCCCCCCCCCCAACACCCCCAGGGTTCACAAAGCTGATCCAGGATAATTTCCCTATTAATGTCAAGCCTGCTGCCAGAAGCCGATATTAATTATGATCCAGATTATGCATTTGATACAAGGTGTTAGATGTTTTCCCTCAAAGCTAAAATGCCTTGTGTGGAATCTCTACATCAACCCACTTGAAGTCACATCAGCCCAGTGTCAGCCTCGGTGCACCTGAATGTTTTATTGATTTTAGGGTGAGTTGGTTGGGGTTCCCCAGGGTGCAGCCTGGGAACCTTTTGAAGACTTGAAAGTGATAACTAATAGAGAGCAGGTCTTACAAAGGGGTGATAACACCTTTATGTTACTTCTTTGTAAATGGCATGGAGGAAACCCTTTCCAAGCAAGATAATGACACAAACAATGCCCTCGTATCCTGCCATTACATCTCCCATGATGATTCCTCTGAGATTTAGGTGGAGCTCTTGTGTGAGGATGCTTTTTAAATTACCTTGTGGTTTTCCTGCACTTCACTTTTGATGAGCTCCGGGATGTGATACTAATTGGACATCACTTTCGGTCATACACAACCACAGGGAGAGAAAAAAACATGTCTAGGCAGCTTTTTTTTTTTTTAAATGGTTCACACTTACCTTCCTCTGCAGAAGCCAGAAGAGCCCAGTCCAGGAAGATGCAGCCCAGCAGGACAATGCTCCACCAGTATGTCAGCTCCATGGTGTTGGTGCCAAATGGCCAAAAAATGAACCGACTTTAGTTTTGCCTTGAGTCAAAAATCAAGTGGCACTGGCAGCTCGGCTGTGCACTCACTGACCGCAAACCATTTCGCATTTAAAGTGGACTTCAGTTCAGACTTGAGCCTCCCACTGTGGTCAAAAACACCGCAGCAGAGAATATACACTTCGTGTGGTTTATCAGTCCAGAGGGAATGTGGAGCTCGACTGACTGCTCGTCTGATACTAAAGTGTGATAACGACCGACTGGAAACTTCTCTCAGCCGTCCAACTTTGTGGTGAGAAGTGTGGCCAGAAAAACAACAGCGAGGGACGACAGCACGGGTTTCTTGCAGCTCCTCTCCCACCTCAGTCCTCTGTCAGCACGGGAGGTGCATGGTTGAAACTTGTTGTGTCCTCGGCTTTAATAAGCTCTTTGTGCGCCACACGACTTCTCCCAAAATCTCCCCCTCAGCTCGATGACCGAGCAGCCTGAATCCGCAACCAGGGCACCTCACTGCATATCTGTTAGAGATAATCCTCATTATCATACCTGCTTCCACATCTTCTCGACATGTTCGGGGGAGAAAAAAAACAAAAAACAATCCGAGCCTTAAGTGTGTTTGTCTTCTCCTTCTTTTCCCCTCTTAATTAAAGCACCAGACTATTTCGCTGTCGGCTGCGGGAGAGAGAGGGGGGGGAAAATCCACAAAAGGTGGTGGAGATGTTGCGCGACACGTCTAGCCTGGCCTGGATTAACAGGGCAAAACTAGACCAAAAACTGAGGGAAAATATGTAGTTTTGTTCTCCCCTCGGTCAGCTACAGAGCGGTCTCACAGCGGATATTAAAAGTTGTGCGCTAAAGTAGCTCGTCAGGCTGACAACAGTGTGCTGCTCACCGAGGTCTTCCTCACCGCATCAAACCCGGAGTCGAATGGCAGCTGCAAGCTCCGCCCACTCCCGTTACCATAACAGCAGAGGCAACCTCACGCGATAGGATACAGAACATCCGGAGGACGCCTTCAAAATAAAACCCATAGCTCAAACGTTTAAAATGTAATAATTATCACCAAATAAGGATTTAAGAGACCTCTTAAATTGACCCTTCTATTTATGCAGGCTTTTCTCACTATATGATATACATTATATAGGCTATAGCTACTATTACTTGCTACAATTTGTTGAAATAAGACACATTTGATTGATTCCTCACATGGAAATGCACACAAATAAATGAATAGTAAAAAGAAGTAACCTAATAGAACTACAGAATTTTATACACATCTAGTGTTTCGACAGGCAATCAAATAGAAATGGAAACAGCAACCCAATGCTATTTACATCGTACATGGCTATACCTTACATAGTAATGATAATAACAAGAACCAGCTGTGCATCACCAACACATACAAATGTTTACAATTTACAGATACATGACAAACAATTGCATGCAATAATTCAAAACACAGACTCCATATCACCAGTCCCTATGCTAAAATCTGATACATGCATGAACAATACATGCTGTCTTAATAATGTCTTCTTCAATTCATGTGCTCTTTTGTTTAAACCATAATCACAGTTTTGTCAAACCCATTGGTTCTATAAAAGTGGCCCTCTACGCTCAACATCTGCTACTGAAATTATGCATACATGTACTTATGTACAGCACTGTGGGAGTGTCACTTTGATGATTACATTAGCAAGGTGTAGCCTACAATTAGGTACCCTCCTGCCTCTGCACCAATAAACCTCTAGTAAGAATCCACCTTAGGCCAGTCAGCCACTCCTTTCTGTTCATCTCACTGTTTGGATTCAGTTGATTTCTAACCTAAATGGAGCATCCTTGTCTCCATCCACACTAAAGCATGTCAGGTTGAAACACAATGGGCCGAGGAAGGATGCATGCTTTTATTTTGACAAAAGATTCACACGACTTCCGGTGGTATTTAGACTCTCTCTTGACTCCAAAATAACAATTAAGTATGTCCTATCTACAAGTACTGGCATGCTGTTTCAGTAAACTGTCCTCCAGGTGAAACATGCAGGTGGGTGGCTGGCGGAGGTGGTGGTGGTGGTTCCCCTGCCCATCACAGTGGTGTTCACATTGTGATGTTGGCACAAACTTGGCCCAACCCAAGCACAGTTTGTAGCAAAAGTAGTCAGATTGTGTAACCGTTTCTTATGCTGACAAAATAATGTATTGGAAAATATGATGTTCTGACTCCACTTTTCAGAAACCCAGAGCCACAGAGCAGCACTGAGGGACACGGGCTTTCAAGGGCACCTCGGCAGGCCTGATAACTTCTATCACTGGGGATTTAAGTACTGTGCGCGGGTTTCCGGCTAAGGTCAAAGACGCTGAAGTCTGCAAAATGCAGATAGACCAACTTATTACATCACCTGACGTTGATGCAACCCTGCTGGTATATTGCCATTCGCAGATAAGACTTTCTTTTTTTCCATGCAGCCTGGTGAGAAAATATAGATCTTGCATAAAGAGCACGGCTAGCATTAGAAATGAGCTATTTGTGCATTTGTGCCACCTCACTGGCCATTTTCAGAGCTGTCTGTTTTATGGCAGTGCTGTCTCAGACTGTGCACATTTTTTTTCCTGCAACATCTGAACACAGCATGTTTTAATGAGCGCCATAACATTACCGATTCATTACATCAGTGTTGCAGCGCAGCCTGTTTTCTTATTTAATTAATGGGGGTTTTCCTCAAGGGGAGCTGAATGGAATCACTTTTTGAAGAAGATCTTTGAGAGACAGCAGCATAAATAAGAGGAAATGCAAATTTTAAGTCTAAATGACAAAATGTAAATAAGACATTAGCAATTCAAGCACACTAACAAGGCCAGACCAGTGTTTAATTTTGGCAGGGTGGGGCCAGGGTTTCTTGTTCTGCGGTTCAACATGTGTTGTGACGTTTTTGTTTTTTTCCACCGTCTGCAAAGCAGAATAACCGTTTGAAACTCTGAGTAACAATCAATTCGTCCCTGCTATTGATCTCACCACTGGCGCTGCAATGGTGCAATTCCCCAAATTACAGATGGAGGAATTTTAAAATGACTTAAAAGCGGACTATAATGAGCTAGTAAGTGGCCCAAGAAAATTAGTTAAATAAGTCAGAAAGTTCTACCATCATGTGCCTGTTCCTCATTTACGCAGCAGCTGTCTTTTCTCCTCCTTTCCATTCCTTTTGTTCATATGTTTGTGTGTTGTATAAGTGAATAGAAACTCAGAACAGCATGCATAAGGGCGATGCTTTGGGGTATTTAACTCACCAAAGCTGTCACATCTACTGTGTGCTGTGCATGAAATTCTTCTTCATAGGCTTTAATCAGGTTCTCACTTCCAGCACTGGCAAGCTGCAGTGGGAGCTTCAACAGGAAACGATTTTGGAGTAAACGAGACTGAGAAAATGTCCTTGGGAGGTTCCATTTTTCCTCTTCACACCATGTCTATAATTTGAAGAATCCCTTGAGCGTAAGACAGCAGAGCTTTGGGAACAGGGTGACCTACCGATGGGAGAAAACAAGGCTATTTGTCAGCCGTTTGTGCATACTATGCTTCTTTTTTGTAGAGGCGGTGTTGCCAGACACCTGAATGCCGTCCCAGTTTTACTGATTGCCACACATTTGAAGGCTGTGAGAAGGCACAACTTCGAGAGACTGGTTTGGCTGGATTCGGAGGGTCTCTCCTACTAGAAGAAGAAGATGTTGGAGGAAGAAAATGAGCAGAGGGAGTTGCTGTGAACCGCAATGACTGTAACTAACTAAAAACCACAATCCTTACCTTCACCAAATGCTCTAGCTGCTGTAATGGAATGATGATAGTGGATCACATTACATTTTCATGGCAATCCAAAGAGGCTTAACGTTTTAGCCATGGCTGTGTTGCTATAGCAATGTCAGTGTTGGTCTGTAGGTTGGTCAGTCTGATTGATAAAGACTTATAATTGAATGTATTGCCACTAAACATCAGCACCTGTTGTATCTGTCATTGTGTGCAGCTTAGCATGCTCCCGATAGCCGTTAGCTCAAAACACCAGTGTGCAACCCCACAGAGGTGCTAGGATCCAGACTTGTTGCCTCAAGCATACAAATATTATGAGCAGTTTTTTTTATTCAGTTTTTTGCTCACTCCCTTGTGGACAGCAGGCAGGGATGTAACCACCAATGGACCTACAAATACTTTATCCATTTATTCCTTCCATATTGCATAAAAAGGTGACTGTTTAAATGTAGCAACCCTGTGAGAAGCTCACTGAATGTTTTGCATCCTCTTTGGGTCGGACGCCTTTGAACAGTACAAGGCATGCATTGAGCTAAAAAGGTAAAAAAAAAAAGAAAAAATATATATAGAGAGCGTGTTTATGTGTGTATATATGTATATAAACATTTGTGTATGTAAATATATATATATATATATATATATATATATATATATATACACACTTTTACCCATACACTTTTTTTTGACAATATTTTGGCAGTATACTATTCGCACGCAAGGAGCAACTTGTAAAAAAACAATGTTGACATTCTCTTTGGGAAGCTTCTTGTGGAACTATGCAGGAGCTCCTTTGGCATTACAGAATCATGAGACAGGGATTTCCATTTCTGCTTCTGTTTTGTCATTTTTTAC
Source organism: Sparus aurata (assembly GCF_900880675.1). NCBI lineage: Eukaryota > Metazoa > Chordata > Actinopteri > Spariformes > Sparidae > Sparus > Sparus aurata. The sequence continues at coordinate 10,010,914 of NC_044199.1, forward strand.
ACAGAGACTGAACAGAAGCACTGCCTCCAATATCCTCCAGAGTCTGTTTGTTTGCATTATCTCTTCTTTCCCCGCAGCGCCTATCTAGTGCACTCTTCCTTAAATGTGTATTTGGTATTTTCTGGGTTATTCCAGTCGGCACATGGGCGTTTAGCCAAAGCTGTTTAAAATGCTAATGCCGGCGTTCCTGTATGCCATCATCATAATTTTGGGCTCATATGTCAGAATTGCTACTCCAGAGTGAAAGTGCACACTTTGCCCAGGTGACATTATAAGCCTCTGTGGGTTAAGCTCTGCCATTGCAGATGCAGCTTATAAAATGACACCAGAAAAGTGTATTTTAAAATCGCTGTCGTTCTCTCGTTGGTAAAACCTCAGTGTGCAAAACCAAAATCGTTGTCATTTGTCATTTCCAATTAGGTTTCAAGGTTCTTAAATATTAGCAGCGGAAGGTAACATTCCTTTGAAGCCAGCACGCCAAGTTTTAATGAGCAGATTGGGCATTGGGCAGTTTTTTTTCCCCCGTTTCAACAGAATTAAATATGCCAAAACACTTCTCACAATCCTTTTTCATTAGTTTCTGCCACGAACATTAATGGCACTCAGTCGAGCACATACCTGCACCAAGGCCCAACAATCCTCTTTAATTCAAGCATTACGGAGGCATCTACCGAAGTTTGCATGCTAACCAGCTAGCCCTGTGCGAGCTGTTTGCGCTGGAATTATAAGCTCAGGCACAAGAACATTAAAGGTGTAATACGTAAGAATCCTAGTTGAAAACATTCAAAAATTGTCTGAAACAAAATCACAGAATTAACAGAATGTGAGAGATCAGTTTTGAGGTTATCACTTGTATGACACGTGTTGAAAACCATGTTTAGCGTGCTATCCAACTAGCACCACTGCACTTTTAACTATAATTTAAGCACACCAGTTGTGGGATGAGTGTCAAATTGAGCTGTTTTTCAGCAAGATCCGAGCATTATTTCCTGAGAAATTAATGAAAATGTTGAAGAAATACACCCTTTCTCACTATGTTAAATAAGTTGAGAAAAAGCTCCTGGATCCCATCCCTTTATTGGGAACCACACCAAAATGATGATTGGGTCTATTCTGGGCTGAGATCAATCCTCCAGCCAAATTCTGTGGAAATCCATTCAGTAGTTTTTGTGTAACCCCTGTCACCAAACAAACAACTGACCAAAAAAGACACAATGGACAAGGGTGAAAACATAACCTCCTCAGCGTAGGTAAATATCTCCTGTGGTAGGTTTGGCTACAGTGTATTTTGCTACTTTATAAAATTAAGTCTTTCAGTTTCACAATAAAAGGCGGAAGAGCACATTAGATTTAATCCAGCTTTTGTGCTGTGAAAGCTCTGGCACAAAACCATGGGAGTCAGTATTATCCGAGGCCATAAACCTAAAGGAGGTAGCTTTTTTTTTCTAACAGCATCTCGGTGCGCCACACCCTGCGGCTCACCAATCTGAGGATGAATCATTTGATTTTTTAAGCAGTCAGTCTGATATACAGCCGCTGACATCATCCGGATTTACTAAGGTGGCAGCGGAAGATATAAACAGACAACTTGAACTCAACTTGTCCTACACAAACAGTTTGACGGGCGCCAGCTGGGATGTCATGGGTGGATGAGCGGGAAGAGGGGACGGAGAATCAGTGAGTAGAAGACGCAGCAGGCCGAGATGAATAATGAAATAAGGACATGGAGAGGATCTGTGTTTGATTCTCCACTCCAGGCTGTAGCTGCCGCGCTATAATGAAAGTAACAAATGATGCTGACAGCCTCCTCTGCGTGTGACGTTTGACAGAGTGAAGTTGAAGTCTACGGGCGAAGTCTGTGACTAAACTTCTGGATAGAATCGTGTCTGGTGTGTAATCATCCTGGATCTGTGAGGATTATTTCGACCAAAGACTCAAATCTGTACAGAAGGATGCCGGCACACCCATCTGATATCTCACGCGATGGAAATATACAGAGAAGTTATGAATTAAAACCTATTTACTGAAAGCTTTTATGGCCGCCATTACCCTCAGCAGGTCAGCTCGGTGCTTCAAACACCCGAAGCCTGAGTGCCTCAAGGTCCGCTGGTGCTTTGGGGTCGTGCGAAAGCTTGTGTTGCCCTGAAATGCTTTACTGCTTCAGAGCTACAGTATATGAGCAGTTTTGAGGTTGCTTTGAGATAACCCTCGGTTGAGTCTTCTTCCCAACACTCGCAAGACCACACATGTCAGCTGCTCTTTCATCCAAATCCAGCCCTGTCACTGCAGCTCTGGACTCTGCAGCGGGCTTTAAGAGCTACCACTCCATTATCGGCCTATTGTGAAACAGGCTGCGAGTAATTGCTGGTGATACAGAAATGGGAGCGACTTGCAAACGCGTAATGACTATCACCTTGATCCCACTCAGAGTCGCACAATCTGAAACAGTTTGACAATTATCCCGCTAATTTTCCCTCCACCGACTTCCGCGTTCCGTCGTGTTTGGAGTGATATTTGATTCTAATCACCGCCTTGATTTAATTATTCCATTTGGAGGCATTCATTTCTCGTTCCTCCTCGGTTTAAAATGACTGTCCGCCCTGGCACTGAAGCGGGCGCGCTCGCGTCGGATTTTGTGGGTACATCTGTGACATTCATTTCAAGATTTCCACAAACATGAATCACTTCAATGATTAAAGAGAGAGTTCAGTGACTTAATCAGGAGGAAATTTTCTCGAGTTCTAATTTTGAAGCAACCGCATTAGTTTTGGCAAATTTTTCAATAATCCATCTGTGAGGCATCTGTCTTCCTCTAGGATCCAACTGTGCATTCCTCCACCAGCTTGCGAGTAGATGCACTACGTGCCCTGTGTGGACGTGTTAATGGCTGAAACATGTGGATGGGAGAACTTGAAGGCTGCAAGGCTTTAGATATGTACCAGCTCTCAGGTTTAAGTCCCATTTATGACCTTTGATGGATGTTCCCTCCTCTCGCTGTCAAATCCTTTTTATCACTTTCAGTTGTATACAATGCGGCAGAGGCCAGGCTGTGGTTAAACCAGTGATTGATGTGTCGGGAGTGAAATACCTCAGCCTCCCTCAACCTTGAACAAGTGGTTGAAATGGATAAATAGACAAATGTTTTACCTCGGTCATTTAAACCTCTAACATACACATTTCAAATGTTCCCTTTAAGCAGGTTTAAGGGGTAGGATAATAATCTTATTCCACACTGTATTCACTTTTTCGGGCTCATGCTGAAGCTATATTATGTGTAAACGGAGTGATATCACGCCCAAGGCTCCATGTTTTCTCATGTTCTGCAGCAGAAAGGTTGAGGTCACGCGATGATGTGATCTCAGTCACAAATTCATCTTAAAGCTATGCGCTTGTGCCCGAACACACAGGAGTTGAACCAGAGACATCATAAAAGAGGAGGCAAACCACTTCAAGCATTTTGATGGCGGTTGTATGACACATATACCACCCCTTTCCCCCAAAAGCAAACACTGTGTTGTTGCGACAAAACTGGCACAGAGGACCAGCTCCATCATGACAGTTTCAACCAATTTGGTGGAGACGGATGGAATGAGCCTTAAAAGAAGTTGATGTGGAACCATGCACATGAACCTGTTGGCATATCAACCCTTATTTTGGGGCAAAGTCATCAAACCTTTCAATCGGTTTTCATTAGATGTGACTGGTGATTGTTATCATGAAGTTTTCATGTATCAGTGACCATTGAAAGTTGAGTTACGGCTCTCTCTCAATTTATTTAGATAGGGGCCTGGTCATGTTAGCTCGAAATAAACCCCCTTTGGGGTGGTGCCAAGATGGCTGCCAAGTGGCAAGACTTGCCTCAAAGGACTTGAACCAATCAGCATCCTTTGAGAGACGAACCGCAGCTAGAGATGGCAGCTACCGGCGTGAGAAGCAATTGTTTCGGAAAAAATAAAGATGGTCCCTCAAGAAGTTAGCATAGCGTGATGTACTTAATTTAAGGGAGATCAAAGAAAAGCACCAAACAGTGATTTATCCTATGGGCTCCACAGGTGGTAGTGCCCAACTACTGTTGATCTGATCGGTTGAAGAGTATATAATTTCCCGAAAATAAGAATCATTGTGTTTCCGTTTCCTTATGAGCCCTTTAGATGGAGCTGGTCCTCTACTGTGGAACTCATCATGTTCCATCGACATGTTTCCACAGTAGCCCAGAATGGACAAACCAAACACTGGCTCTGGAGCGGGCCTTTCAAGTTTTTCACGACCACTGAAGGTTCTCCTAAATGTTTTGAAGGAGAGGGTTGAGTAGAGGGGTGTTCAGTTGGTTGCAACCTGCAATCTCATAATCAGATGCCACTAAATCCTACACTGTAGAGCTTTAAGATAATGTGGCTGTAAAGAATGAGATTGTAGACTGGGCAATTTTTCTCAATGGCCAGGAGCAGTATGTAATTATTTGACTCTATAAATTAGAAGTTAATTGAGAAACACAAAGAAATTCCTTAACCAATCACGCTTCATGATTTAGGGGTACTTTGCCCTTTAATTGCACACATAATGTTGAAAGGAGAGAAGCCTAACCACAGCATCAGTTAATAGGGTGAAATGAGACTTGGGTGTGTGAGAATTAAACTGGACTAGATTATGGTATTGCTACAAGCTGGAGGCGACCACAGGATAACAACATCATGGCAGCCACATTCACACTGTGAATATTTGTGAGTTCACACTCACACTATAGCATCACATGCAATCAAATGAAGGGGTCCTCACTGTGTGCTTTTCTAAAGAGAAAATGGTTCCCCTGGTGGGAGAGGAGGAGGCGGGGGAGGGATCAGCGAATAAGAGCCTCAGCAAGTATGTGCAAATGCAGCTCAGACAAGCTTGTATAAGCAGCTGAAAATGGAGAATGAGTGCCCTCCCCTGGTCGCACTGGTGGTTTCTTGCTGGCTTCGCCTGTGGAGTCTAGTCATCCACACAGACATACAGACAGACAGACAAAAAAAGAGGCAGCTGAGTCCATTTTCAGAAAGCATTTTTAAATTCATTTTATTATTTTATAGCTAATTTACAACAAGCGCTTCACTGAACTGGAACATTTTATTTTGCTTGATATTGTCATTGTTAAATATATTTTTCTGCATCAGTTGACTCTGTTGTAACTTTGTAATCAGTCTTTTCTGTAAAAATTCATATATTTTATAAGGAATATCACACTATGATACGGATGGCTGAGAGAGATATTAAGAAATACATTGAACCCTCAAATAAAGAAATTGAAAACATAGTATTCCATTCATGGATGTGTTGTTTCTGTGATTCTCTCAATGTGTAAATGTAAATGGATGTGTCGATGTGCTGATTATCTTTGTGTGTGCATGTGTGTGTGTGTGTGTTGCCCACCCGGGGTGTGCAGATGTTGTTTGTGTGTGTTTTTTATAGAGCAGTTAAAACTGGGCTGTGGCTCTGATGGATTCTGTACTCGCCTCAAATCAGCAGTGTGCGCGGCTAAATCCAAAGCCACGCAGCACTCCAACATCTCTTTTTATATTTACAGCATTTCTGGCCGAGACCCATGAGCTCTCTCAAGGTGGAGAAAAAAAAATACAAAAATATACAGACTTGAGATGGAACCGGTGACAGTTCTGAATAAATAATAAACCATAAACAAGAACAGAAATTGATAGCTGTCACTCACAAGCTTCAGCTGTTCCACCTTGAGCTGAGAGAAGCAAGTGAGCAAAAAACCCCCCAAAAAAACAAACAATAAATATGAATGGTCACTTCCATCAATACTTCCACCTTCACTCTTATAATTCAGGACAAATTATAAGTAAATACAAACACATGCTCGTAAAACCTCAGAGTCCTTTTTGCTTTCCGCTCGCCGTCCTTTTTCCTGCTGAAACCTGTAGCATATAATGCTGTCAGTGCAAACTATAAATACTTTTCATCTTACACACACGTTAAACCATCTTCATTGCATAACATCATAGCAGTATTGCACTACATCTTTATGTGCGTGTCTCACTCTCTCGCTCTGGCACACACACATACGCACAGCACCCATTTATGTATTATACATTATAACCACCAGCGGATGTTATAAAGGATAGATATTCTCATATAGTATCATTTAGTATTTCTTACACAACTCACACCTTCTCGCACGCACGCACGCACACACACACACACACACACACACACACACAAGCAGCAGACACACGGAGGCACACGCACACACAGTCACACAGACACACACGGCTGCATTGTACATGTGTTTTTTCGATCCGTTTTCAACTTAACACAAGACCAGGGTCAAATGTGTCAGTTCAAAGCTCCGGTGTGAGGTCTGCTTTACATCGACTCGGACGCTTCAGTTGTCTCTGTGAAGCTTTTTGCTGCATTTTACAACAATAAAATGGGAACGTGAGTAAATTCAACAACCAAACTGCAATATTACCCAAAGAAAGCAATGGAATATTGTTTGGAGATGTTGATTTTTACAGACTTAGTCCCGTTAGAAATTGTCATAAAAAAGATATATATATATATTTATATTCATATTTATATTTATATATAGGCCATTTATTTGTTAAACATGACTTAGCTTTAATTTGTGTGGACACAAGAGGGAGAAAGAAGCAGAGAAAAAGTGGAAGAGAGAGAATAAAAGAAGACCTATTCCTCCCACACAGAGGAGTTTCCACACACATGAATGTGCACATATGCGCACGCACACGGAGACCCACGCACACATACACGCACGCAAATGCACACAGACACACACACACATGGCTTTTACTGCGGCCACTGGAAACAGTGTGTACGTCTGCGGCTGAGGGATTCTTTTGGAAGAGTGGACGGTGAGTTGGCCGTGGTGCGATGAAGCTCTGCTGTTTGTGCCTAGAGAGATAACATTCATCCTGGATTCTGACTAGCCGGTCAGAACAGCCAGTCCCCCTGTAAGGGAGTGTGCTAGGTTACAGCTGAGGTTACAACTCTACCTGTGTGTGTGTGTGCCAGTGGATGGGTGTGAGAATGTGTTTGTGTGTGTGTGTGCGCGTGAGTGTGTGTGTGTGCGTAAGAGAGCAGAGGCTAAACTGTATGTCAGAGCATCTACTGTGGTCAGGACTGGCCTCTCCATACGACCAGGTCTCATTGACCGTGTCTCTCTTCTCTTCTTCCTTCATGAGACATGCTAAAAAAACTCCTCCACAATAAGGAGGTGGAGAAGGAGAACACACTTTACTTCCTCGCCTTTCTTTTTTCATTTTTTTTTTTAAGTCAGATTTTTCCATAGTTTTGTCTCCATTGTCTCTGAGGATGCATGCACAAATTCAGCATATGAGTTTTTATCATTATAATTATTTGAACTGCTTTTAAATAATGCCTCGCAATATTCAACATGGGGTGATTGAGCAAATGTCAGCCTCGGCCGCTGAGGTTGGATTCTGAGGACGCGCTCAGAACCGAGAGGAGATTCACAAGGACTCTTTGCCGAGAAAAGACTCCTTGTCAAGAGGGACTCAGCAGGATCTGGGCGCCCCATTCTCAGTCTTCCCCCCTTTTCCTGTCCTGAAACAAGGCAGAGCTGACAGGAGGAGGAGGATAGAAAGCCAGGAGGTGATATAAAAAGAGTGGCCAGTGTCTTTTTTGGGCACCTCCTTCTCAGGTGTTCAGTGGGGAGACTCAAGAGTAGGTGGGGAGGGCGAGGTGGTCTTAATACTACCTCAGGGTCCGTTCCTGCTGGGTCTCCCTCTGCACTCTTTCAAGCCCTGATCAGACCTAACGCGTCCAGATATATCCAGACTGTGTTGAGCTCCGGATGACATGGACTGCAGTTCACACCTGGCGCCAGAATGCATCCGAAATCTCTCAAGTAATCACTTGTGATTGGATTTCGCTTCCGATTTGCTTTTATCTGTTGGGAAGCTGCATCTACAAAAATACACATTAGACACTGAGTTGTTTGGCAGCGCTAAATAAACTGTGTTTAGGACATTTTCATCCCCAGTTTGGATGCAGTCACAGCTGTAGTTAGAGTTGTCCACTGGTGGCCAAGATGCATTTTAATGCTTAGTGTGAACGGGGCCCCAATACTCTGGCTCATTAAAATGGAATACTGATTAAGTCTTTTCTCTCAGTCTCTTTCAGTCTAATTACACATCACTGTGTTCACATCTGTCTCAGAGTCTCTTTTTTGGTATCGTTCTTTGCCTCGCTGTGTCACTTCCTGTGTTTGTCTCTGTGTTTGTCTTAGTATGCATTTGTCTCTCTGTGTCATTCTCAGTGATTGCCTAAGCACTGACTTTGCTGGAGGACAGACAGGCAGGCGAGGCTCGCTTGGCTGTGAGGGCGAAGGGTGGTGTCGGTTGGTGGTTGTGAGGAAGGGGGAGGGAGGGGGGCTAGGGCGGGTGCAGCATCACAGCCTCTCCCGAGTGGGGATCCAGATGTAAGGCCCTGATTGCTCCTCGATCACTGTCTTTACTTTGTGATAGACCTCTTCAAAGCTGTCCCCTTCAACGACAGCTGCAGCAGGACACAGGATGTGTGAGAGGAAAAACAAAGTGGGATGGAGGGGAAGAAATGGCACAGACGGTGGCGAGGAAAGAGAAGAAAGAAGAAACATTTGAATTACTAGGGGGGAAGCACAAAGAGAGTCAGAGGAAAAGAGGATGTTTATCATTGGGGCGAATAATTTATTCTGAACACTATTCTATACTTGCACAATGTAGTTTGACGTATGTCCGTTTCACAAACTGCACGTCTGTTTACTTCCTCTGTAGTAACATTACCTTTGCCTTTCATCCTTAAACGCACGTTTCTGCTAGACGGGTTGCTCAATCACAAAAGACGTAAGTAGCATGTGCTCATGGGGGTTTTTTGTCTGCATTGTTACAGTGCACCATTGCCAATGAAAATCTGATTCAGGCAGGAGTGTTCAAAGATGAGGTAACGTTTTGAATCTTTATTCTCGTTATGTTTCATCACGTACACCAACTTCCTACCTCACTCTTTGACTCGGAGGTCATAGGGACATGAAATGTTGAATAAAATCAAGATTTCTCTGGTTGTGACAATAAGTAAGTATTGGTAAGTACACAACTCAGTGAAATACAGTATGTAACAATGGTCTTCATGTTTCTAGACTTTGTAATGCAGAACTGTTACATATCATATTCAGTTAATTATCATACGAGTTACTCCACCTGTCACAGTTAGCTTTATACATATTATTAACAGTGTAAGTGTACATTTTTGTGTATAGGGTTGGTAGCATTTCTGATAATTTGACAATCACCTCACTAACGAGGTAAGCCAGCCAGCTAGCCTAGCTGACCACTAAAATGAAGAAAAGTGCCCGTCACTTGAATTTTTCGTATCTCTTCCAAGTGCTTACTGTAAAAATGGGCCACAGCGAACCCAATGTTAGCTCAGAAAAATCAAGCTGACATCGGTGCTACTGTCCACTGAGTGACTGGCTTACAGCGCTAATGGTTATCTAAGAAACACTATATACCAGGGGTCTTCAATGTTTTTTCGGCCAAGCTGATTGAGTGACAGAGCTGGGCCTACAGTGATGTTTAGGGTGGCCTGTAGTGTAGTCAGCAGCAGTTGTAGCCTGGTTCATGTCAGCCATGTTTAGCCTCACCCTCTTGAGTTTCTCCGGTGGTTTCTGAGGTGGAGGGTATTTCAGAGTCCTTGCTCGATAAGTTACAAAACAATTAATTGTAACTCACAAGATTATCTGTAAGCTTGGAATAATAATACAGATAAGTGGCCACTATTTTTCGATAATACATAGCTGGCCAACTAGTTCACTGCCGCACAATGATATAAGTTACGGTTAGGTTAGCTTGCTCATATGATTGCACAAGGATTGGGTTAAATAATCATCAATCATCATCCTGCCTAAATTTAAATGTTTTCCAATGTTTTATCTTTGCTAATAATGTGTCGGATTAATGTTCATGTGTATTCAGGCTTTTGGTAAATGGTTAATACTGTTTACAATATGTACAAAGCAAATAGTGACAGGTGAAGTAACTAACTTTAGGATGAAAAAGCACCGCGATCACTAAAAATGGAGGCAAAGGTAACCTTATTGTAGAGTCGACAGGAAGTACACATGGTAAAACAGAAATATCACACTATATTGTGCAGAATTGATATGATCTACCTGCATAATCAAAATGTTATTATACATTGTGTACACATGTATGTAGCCTATGTTAACATAACCTTCCACATATTTATTCAGTCTCTAAAACATCCTTCAGTGGTTGGCAAAATGTCACATACGAAAGCTGTTCTCGTTTGTCATAGACTGTAGACAGCACTGGATTTGTGAGGAAACCTATCATTCATATTCTGTTGACTGCTGTGATTTGCCCCAAATGTGTCTCAAATGTTAAAATGCCCCAAGTCCTCCCAAAAGGCACTTTTTTCCTCATCTAATTCATTCAATTCTGCCAGAAACCCAGAGGAGTGTAGTTGATCTTTGTGGGGGCGGAGGCCTGTTTTATCATTGGCATTTGTTGGCCTTAACCAAAAAAAAAAAGAAAGAAAAAAGTAATAAAGTTAAATGCACATCTTGTTACTCTAAAGTGTGTACATGAGCACCAGCAATAAAATGAAAAAAAAAAACAGACAATCTGTTGTTTCTAAAATCTCTATAATCATAAAATGGAGGATTTTTATGATCACACTCCACACCAAACAGATTATGAGAAAGCGAACAGTGGAGTGCAAACACATTTGTATTTGCTTACATTTACCATCTGGTGCTGCAATAATCCAATCCCAAATCCATGAGTGGACTGTACAGGGTGTCCGTTTGCTACCTAGAAATCCAATGCTCTGCCTGTAACCTTGTGGGCTCATCCTTTCTGTGTGTGTGTGTGTCAAACCCTCTGCTCTTACCTGAGAAACACTCTAGGAAGTCTTGTTCTAGTTTGAGGGCTCGATCCATTCCTTTCCTGGCCTGCTCCTCTGTCAGGCGAGTGTTGATCTCTCTGTTCACATCACGCAGAAAAAAAAAAAATCATTATAAAACACATGGTTCCATGATCTGCAGCATATTCAATGTCCTTTCACCCTGCATTTTAAAATGTAGGCTATGAAGAAACATTGGCAGTACTCACAGGACATTCTCCAGTGACTTGGGCCGGACAAAGATGGCGATGGGATGGAGCTGAGCTGCTTGTAGTCTACGCACAGCATTGGCCGATACATCCAAGATGCAGTGTTTCCCTTGCTGCTTGTTCACACACGCAGAGGGGAGAAAAGATATGGGGTTAATAAAAAAAAAAAACCTGTTATTTTGGTAACAACTTTTATTAAACAAGCCATGAGAGGTTAAACTGTCCTGTAACTGTTTTTATGGCTTTTAGAAAACATTTTGAACATAGGAGAAAGTGACATATAAAGTGTTTTAGATCACTAAGAAGTTGTGGATTTTTAAAGACTCATTTTGTAAGAGTAGACCACCAGTTTAATTTGAAAGCAAAACAAATGGGGGGAAAGCATATTACCAGAGTTACCTGCTGACTGTAGCTGCCTTTACCTAGTTAACTCAGATATCCACGCAGCTAGCAGCCCGGACTGGAAGCTCAAAGCACCGGGGAAGTGTTTTATTAATGCACAGGAGTTTTGGACTGAGACGAGTTGGGGCTATCTGTTTAGCATGCTATCTTGGGTAGATATATCTCTGATAGTTCTTTCATATTGCCCCTTTAAGATGGTTACAAAAAAGGAATTCTATCATTGATATTAAATCTTTATTCCCAGTACAATATGTGGATGCACACCTGTTCAGCCACCTCGCGGACACTCTGTACACTGGTACCATAGAGATGACTGTTGTACTGGCCCGCCTCGATGAACCGATGGCTCTGGATGTCCTTCTCCATCTGTTCCCGTGAAGAAACAAAGTGATAGTCCCGCCCATCCACCTCGTACTCCCTCTTGGGCCGTGTGGTGTCTGTCAGGCGAAGAACAAAACAATTAAAGCAGCACGCACACTCACCCCTTCCTTGAATCTCTTTAATCTCTTTCATTTTCAATCAACAACTTCCTTGGAACGCATGTTTTATGCAGACATCACCCTAGAATGGCTGCAGGTGGCAGCAGTGACATCAAATTAAAAAAATCTGAGAACGGATCAGTCTATGTGACTGGCAGCACAATTACTTACGTGGGACACAAGATCCAAACTTATCAGGGAACTCAGACAACAGGTCATCATTTATCCTGTCTTTCACAGGGCCCAGAATGATGATGGGCCTCGCATAATGAACTAGAGAGAAAAAAAGAGGGCATTCAAACAAGGGAATTTTAAAACAAAAACGAAACCTAACACGAAAGCCTTAAAATAATGTCCTTCTTTTATGACCTTACCTTCCACCTGGGTGACTGTCTCATAACTGTGTGAGGTCTTATCTCTCCCTGGTGACAGAGCAGACAAGCGTTCAACCAAATTTCTTTTTTTTGCAATTATAAATGACATTTAGATTGTTCCGCGTGCAAGTCTTTATTTTTTTGTGCGATGTATTTGTCGCAGCCATTACATCAGCTGTCGTCAATGACAAGAACAGGAAACAAGTGGCTCCTTTGGAGACGAAGTCTGGCGAAAATGTGAATAAAGAAGGTTGATTGTGTTTGTAGTTGGCAGTCTGTGTGGTGTCCACAAATGGATGACAACGATGCCAAAAAGGGGACTAAAGGGCCTGCTCTCTGACTGCAGTTATTGGCAGTTAACACATTTGCAGGATGCTACTTGCACTTTCAATTGAGCTCTTAATTCTGTCATGGACACACAAAACAGGATCTCTATGTCTGGCCTCCATTTACAGACATGAATAGTTATATTCAGTGTATACAAATAAAAATTCAGATGTTGTATGTGCATGTGTCAGCAAACCTTGACCCCATGTTGCTGTGTCCTGCCCATTACTGCAGTGTTAAACGTAATCAGCTAAAGCTAGTAACATGTCTAAATGGCAGCTTGCAGTGTCAATAGTACATTTGCGTGTCACTGTAATTACCTTGAGTGCTCAAGCTGTCTCGACCGTGGTCCTGCGACGGAAACGAGAGCAGAGATTTACACACTGCGAAACAGTTTGAGAGAACCGGCCTGGGTCAAACAGCTCCGGTGAATGAACTTACCCTCTCTTTGGTGTTACCACGGGACCACTCTTTTCTTTCCACCCTGCAAAGACGAGGAGTAAGAAGAAAAAATGTTTACATTTTGTAGACAGAACAATCAAGCTAAAATAGTTAATAAGCTACTAATTAAATTACATTTAGCTAATTATCTATTCTTATTACCCCCATACATGTATGTCTAGTCATGCATAGGGTTGAAGAATGGTTTTAGTTAATTTCTAAAATTTGTCTCAGTATTACTTTTCTTTATTATGATAAGGGGGTATTAGTCAGGGGCAATATTTAAAAAGTTTAGAATAGGTATACAAACTTTGTGAGGGTAATTGATTCACATTCACAATAGACATATGCAGCAATGCACCCTCAAGCTTGTTGTGTTGACAAATTTGACCAAATTAACAAAGATTACAACTAAAGACACATCCTGTTTTTTATTAATTTAGTTTCCTGGGCACACAATAGGTCTTCAGTTGGTTTATTTTTTATTTTGTACTAAAGTCTAATTAGGGTTACGGTTGACTAACATGTTTTTCATATCTATTTTAAGTTTAGGTTTGTAGGAAAAAGAAAAAAAAAAGAAAGATCAGAAGTCCTTGTCCCATGCTCACTCACAGTGTGTCTGACCTGTGCTTGCTGGGGATGAAGCCAACCTCCTCAGCCTCATTCTGAGGGCTGACCTTACGGGCCTGCCACCACTCCTCATCTCCGCAGTCCAACACATGCAACACATCCCCAAACTTGAAGCCCAGTGCCTGACTGAGGAAGCCACAGTCCGCAGTCTTGTCATAGTCAAAAAGAGCCCTGTGTGATTAAAGGATTATGATCAGTCACTTAAAAAAAAAAATCTTTAAAATGACATTCAACCAATATTATAAACAGCCACGAGATGTATATTGTGTATGCTTTTTACGGGGTTCCTTGTATGTGTAATATTAATGTTTTGGGTTTTTTTTGGTCAAAATTCATAATATATATCAAAAAGACACAGAAAACATTTTTAACCTTGATTGGAAAATTCAAGGTGTAACAAAGCTTTTTTTCACAAAGAAATTATTTACAGTCAGAAGCTAGGAAAACACATCCTGCTACATTAGTAACTTTTGCAATCTTGTTTCCGGCCACCAGCGGCAGCACCGAGCACTGGGCAGGACTCGGTTAACTCCAGAAGCTGGGCGAGAAAGAAATTCTGCGCCATCTTGAATTCATACATACGTTGTCTGTCTGGTGATTTCCATTCGCACAAGTCTTGTTTTTATGACTTTACACGCACCTGACACTGATGTGAACCCCGCTGAATTGCTTCTGATATGTTCAGCTGCCCTCTTGTTGTTTCTATTTCCAGCCCTTGTCTGATAAGCAACATAATGGCTGTAGTTGGTGCCTTTGTCATTTAGCCATTCAGGACCGTCACAGGTAACAATAAGTTGTACTGACAGCGACAAAAAACCCCGTCTCCCAGTGACTCAACATGTGAAGAAAGACAGTATGCCATTCGAATCCTGTAAATGGTCAGTTTTCCCGTCGCCATTTTATTCTAGCTTCCCTCCCAAACTCCCGCCACTCTCCATGAAACTGTTACCATGGAGACATCCTGCTTCTTCTCTGGTCCCACTCCCATTTTTTGTTCAGTCAATCAGAACTGCCGAGAAACTTGTCATTTAGAAAAATATATATTTCGAGGACGTTGTTACTCGCGGTCGGATTATCTAACATGCAGCATCCAACCTGAATGTTACTATTACAGCGGTGCCATTGCTGCTGCAGTTAAGCTAACTCCAGGTAAACGTAGTTATGTTATTAGCCGTTAGCTCTGCTCTGGGTGAGTGAAGACGCAGTCCAGAGTCGCCCTGCTTCAGCGGTTTCCCGGACAAAACAGGATGATATACACCGGACTTAAAACTTGAACAACAGAACAGTCTCTCGCCATGTTCCTGTCGCTGCTGGCTATGAGCTACGCCTGGACCCGAACCTGTCACCTGTCACCAGGAGATCAATGACGAGGCTCTTCTAAAAGGTAAGACGCATGTTGCCTTAACTTTACTCTGCGCTGTGCACTGTGATCTCCGACTGGATGTTTGCTCGTTGTAGCAGCAGGTCTAGCATCAACTTGTCTTCTACCGCTGCTTGCTTGGTTCGATTGGTTGGTGTGATTACTCTTTGACAGTACAGATGAGTGGAGAGGCGCTGTTCAGGGTGCTGAAACAGTGGTAGGCTGCAGCACTCACAGTTTTTCCGTATTTACACAACTTTGTACTGGAAAGATGGCGTGTAACTGAAGTATACTTTTCTTTTCTATATGCACAATGTGTTATTTTGTTGTCTAACATTATAACACATAAGTTCTTGAACAGGGGATTACAGCAAACGTTGAAGTGGTGAACTATAGCAATTTTTATTATTATACAAAGGAAATCTAACGTTACTGAACACAGTAATGCTGCTGTGTTTTACTAGTAGGTGCATTAAGTATAGAATTGTTAGTGATTCCCTTGAATCTGCTTGAAACACATAAAAGTCAGTGAGTCACATTTTGGTACATGGTGTCCTCAGTTTTTGTTGGACTGTATAACCTTGCAGTTAAGCTTGTTTATAGGCTTACCATATTATGTAAATTTGTTATCTGTGCTTTTTAAGTCGGTACCTTTTTTATTCAATTTTAAGCCATGAACCAGCATAAGCTAAGACTTGAAACTTGACCTTATTCAAAAAGCAAACGCGAAAAAGCCCAAAATATATAAAACGGTGCTTATTGGCTAATAAGATGAATGGACCATTCGGGGCTTTGGACATTTTGAATGAATTCATGTCAATGCCATTCTACTCACAAAGCCGGCTTCAGACAGTATTTGCAATCGCATGTGTACATTTTCCTCTCTCTTGTAGTGTATCGTTTCTTGCAAATGCTGCCTTGTATTGTCATTCTATCTCTCTGTCCTGGTCTCCACTTACACGATTCAGATCATCTCCGACTTGTGCAACTTAGGATTGTCTGTTGTGCAGAACTGCTCCAGTGACTGAGCATGATGATGCTACGAAACAACAAGGGTGATATCAGCTTGCCATGCCATATAGTTCATAAATCTTTCTCACAATCAAATTCGTCCTTGTGACTCTCTCTTTCAAAACTCAACATTTCATCTCTATTCAGGCTTTGCCCCAGCTCTAGGAATTTAAAACAAAGACAACAGTTTGCACCATCACAGTGCTTTAGTGGATGCGTAGCTTTGCTCAAATCATGACTTATTAGTACAGTAGTCGTGTTGGTAAAAGTGTTGAAAGCTCACTGTCGAATATTGTTGAATATTTGCAGCAGTTTCAAAACTCATTTTCCAAAGTGTCGGTACACCCGTACAAGCTGCACTTTCACTCTCTCACACAGGCCCACCTCCTCCCACTCTCCTGACTATAGTCAGAAGTAAATTAACTTGTGCTTAACACACAGCACAGAAGCCGTGTTATATTTGCCTGTGAATAAAAATCTAAAATTAAACGGCCACAATGTGTCAATTTTTCCCCATGGTATTGCACATGTTATCAAGGTATTGTGTTGTGTTTTTAGAAATGACAGTTTTGGGACCACACTTCAACTATGCTGTATAAGATCCAGTTCAGTTTTGCAAGTGCTGAGCACTCCAGTACTGTCCTATATAAACTCCTCTGGACCTAAAGCAGCTGTTTATTAGCTAATGCCAGATGCTGGTCGACATTTACTCTGGCTAAATATGCATAACAATGCTGACTAGTGTGCAAATGTAGATGTGTTTACACAAGATTATTAACATTACCCAACAGGCTGATTATCTACAAAACCAGTCAACACAGCATTCCCTCATGAAAAGCTGCATTAAATTAAACCAATCCCAGATAATTTAAAATCCTTGAAATAGCCAAACTGCAAACATAAAAATGTAATCATAATTATTGTTGCCCAATAGCTGGGGATCTAGGCTGTATGGCGGTCAAAGGCATCTAAAAAGTCTCTCTCTTCTAACTCTCTTTAAGCCTCCGTTTGTACCAGTGGTACTATTTCTACTTGATGTGTGAGACCTGATGTAGAAGCCTCTCTTTGGGTTGCTCCTTAGCGTTGTGGTCCCGGAGCCCATGCTGCTGTTCATCAGCTGTTCCCTCAAGTCATGGATCTTAGCCTCAAAACGGCTGTACTCTGAAACAAAACAAATAAATATACATAAAGATCTTTGGGCCTACATTCAGACACACTAAAAGTTTGCTAAGAAAGTGATAGCGATGCACCAACATCAATTTTTTTCTCTCCAAAAAAACCCAACCTATTCTTACACCTCAACACAGAGCAAAGATCTAATGCTAGTGCACTCCTTTTCCCAAATTTGAAATCTGGGGAACAAAAATTATAAAATGTCACTGAATTCTGTTTGTTTCCAATGTAAATTAAGAAATTACAAATTATTTGCATGTTTATTTGCCTTATTTTCCACCCAACTGAGTAAAAATCAGTTTTTGAAATGTTCTGCTAGCAACAAAAGAGACAAAAAGACAAACGGTTATAAAAAAATAAAAATAAATCCTTGATAGAGGTAACAAAGTAAAATGAACCTTCAAATGTCTCGTCAGCAATACATTTTTGAGATAGGTGGATTTCTAGCTCATTAGAAATAATTAAAATTTAAAATAGTTTTGACAAATTCACTTTAAAGGGACACTATGTAGTTTTGGAGACAAAATTCAAACTCCGATTTTTTAAAAGTACAATGTTAATGTGGCTTTACCATCAGGTCTGTATTGAGCAATGATAGTCACTGTCTGGCCAGCGTTCTTCAGTGCTGCAGCTGCCTGTTCATGTGTGGCCATACGCAGGTCCACGCCATTCACCTGACACACACACACAAAGCATGACCGGTAACAACTGCAAAATTGCTTAGTGACACTGTGGAATCCATTAATGTGTGTGTGTGAGAACTTTATAAAGATAAAATAATCTTTACACTGAGGATCTGATCGCCCTTGTGCAGCTCTCCACTGAGGTCAGCTGGCCCCCCTGCCAGGATGAAGGAGATAAAGATTCCCTCTCCGTCCTCCCCTCCAACAATGTTGAAGCCCAAACCGGTGGAGCCTCGGTGGATCAAAACTCGGCGAGGCTCCCTGGAGAAGGGATACAGGAGAATACTGTGCACATATAACATAGACTAAAAATAAACAGTAATACTTATGACAGTCCCCCTAATACTACCACTACTTCGAATGCTAATATGAATACTGTTAAAAATAATTCAGTATAGAGTACATGAGAAATGTTTAGCTTAAGGATCACTGCTCACCTGGGGATGTCATCATCTCCCATCATGCCGTGCAGAACCGGAGAAAACCGACTAGGTGAGGTGGGAGTGAGGGCTTGTGGGTAATCTGACCCAAGATAGTTGGGGTGGCTGAGTTCAGTATCCATATGGGAATATGCTAGAACAGTAGACACAAAACCAAAAGAGGTATAATATAACAGGCAGGAATTGAACACATATGTGTAGTATTTTAGATCAAACTACTGGCTATTGACTTTTCCAATGTCAAATGTGATATTTTATGTATGAGTAAATCTTTGTAATTATCTCATGAAAGCCTATTACAGCGAATGAATTACCTTGCTAAGGTTATTTTTTTTTGTCACAAGGGCAGACTTTCATCAAGAGGTGGACTCAGGTCATGGTAAATTTTTGTGCTATTGTGAGGAAAAAAACGAACCCTGCACTTGTGCCCCTCAGCTTTGAAATTTCACAGAACTCCAACAATCATCTCGAACAATTTACACAGAAAAGCCATCTAATCCCTCCACTCAAGTCTGGAGAAAAATCTCATTTTTGTGGGTGTACATTCTACGGCTGGACATTTGATAGCAGTTTTCTGGCCTGATTTTAGATAGCCACCTTGAGCACAACCCACTGTGCAAATCATCAAACAGAGCAGATTTTTTACACAGAGACGGGGCTTACTGCTGGTGAGGTCTGGGGGGTTGTAGGAGTTGGTCAGGAACAGGTTGTTGGGCTTGGCCACCCTGAGGTACACCACCTCGGCTGTGTTCTTCAGAGCCCCTACCGCATCCTCGTGCATCACGTCCTCCAGACACACGTGGTTCACCTGATGTCAATGTCAAGCAGGGAAACACAATCAGATTCAGTGTAAAGGGATATGCTAGGAAGGGTGACTGCTCACTTCCAAAGGTGCTCATAATCAGATAACAGATCAACATTTAGATTTAGAGTAAGTAGCGAAATTTGGGGATAAAAGTAAAATTAAAATGTATTTCGAACTGTTAAGAATTAGTGACTTTAAGGCCCCAAAGCTTCAGCTGATTTGTTATAGCACAGACTACTTTTAAATCATGCACAAGATAAGGGTCGTTCCGATACCAGTATTGGATATGCCACAGATCTATGTATAAAACTTACCATGCAGTTTATCAGCCTCGAAACTGGACCCTCCTACTTCCTAGCAGTGTTCTGTACACCTCTATGCAACTTTTAACTGCACAAGTGAACAGCAAGCAAATTGTGTAGCTTCCAGCAAGTCATCAAACTGAGATTAGTTGATATTTCTGTTTTTTTCATTCATGACTGTCAAACTAGATAATAAGATATTAAAAGTGGGTTTGATGGCTTTCATTCTCTGTATATATTTAATGCCGGGCCAAGCAGAAATGATAGCAATCATATCAGATCCATACAGGGTTGGTAGCATAGGTTAGAAATAATAATAATGTATATATTTATGCACTAGTGTCATACTGGGACTCTTTATTGGCTAATATGCAAGTTTAGGTGTACTGGAACATTTCTCTAAAACTGACTGGAAATTCTTTCCTCACCCTTAAAATCATAAGAGAAATTGCTATTAATCTGAAGAGATAGATATTTAAACTGCAGTATTATAGTCCAAATCATCACTTAATAGTATTTGTCGCTGTACTAAATACTAAGTTGGTGGTTTCCAATAAAGATAAGCTATACTAAAATAAAGCTACTGGTCCCCTCTGCATTGGGAGCTCTTAAAGGTAATATTGACCTGAACAAGCACCGTTTGTCAAGAGGATAACAAAAAATAACATTGTTACTTGTAGCAGAACATAGCCATCGATGGTAAGTGTATTTTCTAAAAGATTCATAATAAGCAGAAGCATTTTTCATGTCCCATTGAGAGGTAATGTATTTGCTGAGACACCATTTAATAGAAACCAAGCACCATTTTGAGGTTGCTGGTGCTGAGTTTGCCATCAGCTGCTTTGTTACAGTCTCTCTGTTCTCCAGCAGATGGCAGTATTGCTGCTTGAGAATCATTGAGGCAGGATGCCACATCCTACATGTCTATTAACATATTAATGAAAGTCATTTCAGGCCTTAAATCACAGCTGTAATTTATCTCGGCAGGAGATACAAAAATGCTGCTTGTATACGAATGTGTCGGCGTGTGTGTGAATATGTGTCTGAGTGCTCCAAAGGTGAGAGTCTGAGGCTATCAGTGATGTGTATTTGTGCTGGCACACATCTCTGCATGCTACTAGTTATTACACATGAGTGACCAACCGCTAAGATCTTGTCCCCGATCTGCAGACGCCCATCTTTATGGGCCGCCCCGCCTTCAATGATCTTGGTGACATAGATACTGTTATCTCCTGGTATGTGCTGGTTTCCCACCCCTCCAGCAATGCTGAAACCTAATCCTGCGAACAGGGAGCAATGAGAGAGGCAGAGAGTGAGCAAAGGAGGTATGGGTTAACACAGCGCAGATTTGCTAAATCCAGAGGGCACAGCTTAGCTGGGTATAAAGAATCCTTAAGCCCACACAAAAGCGACGATGCTGTACACCAGTCCACACTCACACATACCTTTGGGCCCTTTGATGAGTTTGATTTCAGTGACTTTCTCTGCAGCTGGTTTTCTGCGGAGAACATAGAGGCGGACAATAGCACCTGCCTCCTTGAGAGCTTCGACAGCTTGGCTGTGTGTCACCTCCCTTACGTCAACATCATTCACAAATAAGATGCAGTCGTTCACACTAAGGAACAAGGAGAATGAGAGAGAGAGATGAAGGGAGAAGACAGCATGAAATCAGGTCTAATCCTCCACCAGAGGAGGTCAGGACAAGTCAATCTCCAACTATAGCTGTAGGGATCCAGTTTCACCCATGACATCTGGCCCTCCCCCCCAAACTCTCCATATACAATATTAAAGAGGGTAAAAAAACCTTCTGCTATTGATCTAGAATAAGGCTTGGTTGTAGTATAACTCTCTTTGTTTTGAAAATGATGAGAAGCTGATATGTGAAGTACAAGTGACAGCCTGTGTGCAGAGGAGAAGCTGATTTTCAAGCACGGAGATTTTGATGAAATAGCTATTTCAGGCGTTCACATTCTTCCTCCAAGGGCCTAAAAACTCTACTTATCACTATTCTATTCATGCGTTTAAAATGGATTTTTATGGCCAAGTAAATTATAGTGTGTAAAATTTTGTAAGACTGAAATAACACTTGAGGGCTGCAAGAGTTTTAACAAATGAAGCTTAGCAAAAGCGGAAAAAGATAGTCAGGGAGAGTATTTTCATGCTCACTCTGTTTATTTACATTCTCTTGCTCTTTCTTCCTTCAGATTTTGCCACAACCTCTGCAAGCCAGTCCTTTCCTTGCTGCTGTCAGCTGTCATTTCATTGTCAAAACGGTTTTGGTTGTGTTTTTTTTTTATCAGCTCCTTGTTATTTTCTGATCAGTTTTAGTCAAGCTGGCTATCACCCGAGTTAACTCTAGCAAAAGTCTGTTGTCATCTCAAATGGATGTAATGAGAAAATATTTGTACACCACTCATTTAGGTTTTCTTAGTCAAAGAGAAAAATCTGCTTAGACTTTGTGCTTGGCGTTTATATTTTTATAAAAGGAGATTTAAGTGAGTTAAATTAACTCTTAGTTTTTTGTTTTCACCCTTTCTTGAAAGTAATGTTTTTCCAGATATTAAAACTAGCACGGTTTCTACTGCAAAGCGACTTCAGTATTGTATTTCAATGCATGTAGGACATCAGTTGATGGTTACGCACACAGTATACTGGAGCAAGAAACTGAAAATAGAGTCCCCCTTTTTATCGATTCAGTTGAGAATCAGTTTTGAGTCAAGAACTGATTCTCAATCAAATTCCACACCCAAGAATTGAAACTGAATTGCATTGTGAGATTGCCTAAGATTTACACCCCTAATCACTACCTCTGTACAATGATGACATCTCACTGGGGTCTAATAGCAGAAGACACCTCACATATTTCTTCAACATTTCCTACTGTGCACACTGTCAGAAAAATTTATCTAATTACTCTTAAGCCTCTCTTTGAATTAAGTCTCTCCTGATGAAACTGAGATATATCATTACATCCAACTCCAAATGGCTGCTGATATCTTCATACAAAGGATTTGACACAGTCTGAGCTTCATACTGTTTGTGAGGCAGTATTACATATTTTCTGCATGTTTAGAAGAGCATATTTCTATCATGCACAGGGTTCGACATAACCCATGGCCCGATGGCCCGGGGCCAGTAAAAGTAGGTGCAGGGCATGTCGATTGGTCAGTCACTGGCCCGACCAATCGCTGATTACACTGACTGGCCTGTCACTGCCTGTACGACAATCGTTATTCGCTAGAATGCATGCGAGAAATCCTTAGAGTGACGACGGCGAAGAAGTGCTACGAGTCCGAGAGGAGGAAAAGGGGATTTCTCCCGAGGTGGAGGGATCAGTATACCTGGCTGAAACACCGCGGCGGCGTAATGTATTGTGAAGTATGTCGGCAGTTTCCGGCGAAGGCTGACCGCGGTCAGGGGCGTCGCGCCCGTGGGGGATGTGGGTGTTTTACCACACTTTTCCCGGTTAGAGGGTTCAACACACACACTTTTTTCTGCCGTTTATCCGCAGTTTTGCACAAACGGCTCACTACAGTCGCTCAGTTTCTCCGGCCGCTCTGTGTCTGCTCTCGCTGCAGCTGCATCCTCTCCCCCTCCCTCTCCTGCTGCTGCTTCGAACATGACACCGGCTTTGGGACTGACCGGCTGATGATTGGCTGTTCTGCCTTAAGTCCCGCCTCTCTTGCTGGGTTAGATTTATTGTTCAGCTCGTGCTGATGATGCGGAAACTACCGTAAAATACCAAACAATAGCCAGGCGTTTATTTGTTTCAATCACTTAACGGACCAGGTGTTTATTTGGGACAGGCGTTTAATTCCCTCCTCACAAAAATCCGGGATGAAATTCATAAAAATGTCACAAACTTCTCCAGCTTCTCTGTGAATTCTCTGGCATCCTTCTGGGCACAACATGTGAAAAAGTCGAAGAAGAAAAACGTGCAGTGTCAGTGGTCACGTCTTCTTCCTTGATGTTTTTTCAAAATAAATTAGACTCAGCATTTATTTGGAACCGGCGTTTTATTAACCAAAATATACACCTGCACCTGCGTTTAAAGGGGACCACATGATGTGTTTTATAATGTTTACAGCTGCTAATGTATGTAACGCTGTTACTGTGATGATACATGACAATTAAATATTGAATATGTCTATAATAACCACATCCTGACATGTAACTGTGATTTTTGATGGGTACTAATAATAACAATCATGACAAAAAATGAACAAAGACTGCAGATCACGATAAGAAGCTGCAACTGGCAGTGAGCTGCTTTCTTGTCTGTTAGCAGTTAAGTGATGTACTCCATGACAGAACATTATAGAATATGCTAATGTATAAAATAACATTTAATGGTAAAAAAAAGTACAGTTGCAGTAGGCCTCTATTATAAATATGCAGCATATAGTTTATTATTATTATTATTATTGTTATTATTATTATTATTACTATTTTTCTTCATATTCTTGACTTTGAATGGGAGCTGCTGTAAAGCATTTCTGTTTCTGATTCATATATTATGCAGTCAGTTGTCCATATTTTAAGTTAAATTAAATGAATCAAGACAGATGTCACATTTACATGTCAGGGTGTAGTTATTATAGACACAGATTCAATATTTAAGTGTCATTTATCATCACAGTGACAGCGTTACATACGCCGTCGTGGTAGTTCAGCCAGGTATACTGATCCCTCCACTTCGGGAGAAATAATGGTATTGTTTGTACAGTGCTTTCAGAACATCAATCACCTGAAAAGTGTGAGAAAGTGAGAGAAATGATACATCTCAAAATATTAAATATGTTGTAATTTCAATTTTGAAATTGTAATACTTGTTATTACGCAAACCCCTATTACTTTTTGCCATCATTGCCAGATCATACTGATTTTTCAGGGACAGACTATCTAAACCAGTGGTGTCAAACTGATCCAGTAAAGGGCCGTGTGGCTGCAGGTTTTCATTCCAACCAAGCAAGAACACACCTGATCCAAATCAGGTGTGTTCTTGCTTGGTTGGAATGAAACACACCTGATTTGGATCAGGTGTGTTCTTGCTTGGTTGGAATGAAAACCTGCAGCCACACGGCCCTTTACTGGATCAGTTTGACAACACTGATCTAAACAATTAAATGGGAACAATTTCAATAAATAAACAAGTCTTTTTCTTTTTTCTTTTTTTTTTTTAAAACAGTTATTTTCATTTTTCGTGGCTGGGCCACTAAAATTACACATGGGACCAGTAAAACTTGAATCTACTGGCCAAGCGGGCCAGTAAGAAAAAAATGTTATGTTGGACACTGATGCAGTAACACATTTTTAATGTTGGCAATTCTAGAGCAGTTATTGTGATTTTCAAAGACTTTTCAAATAAATCATCGATGTCACTGAGTCACCTGATATGGAAGAATTACCCAGACAGAATGTTTTTCTGTTTGAATCATCAAAAAGAGACTTCAAACCATGTGAGAGCAACATGAATTTTACGCCCACAAATTGCAGGCTTTGTCTGGTTTTTCGAGGAATTCCATTGTTTAGATACAAGGGGCAGTCAGGTTTACAGTATTTTCCTCAAGATGTTTGAGATATGTTGCTCATAGCAGACAGTAAAGGAAAGAAAACTATGCAGTCAGGCAAATGTATTCTCTCCAGGCCTGCTTTAAACTCTGAAGTCATTCCAGATGGACGTTTATAGGTCAACTGTAAAGAGGAGGATGAGGAGGATGCCTCTGTGCATGCCTTATTTATTGCAGGGTAAATGGGAAAATGGCTCATAAAGTGCAGTTTTTTACTCCGAGAGGGAGAGACTGCACTGCAGCCTCTTATGAAATTTGGCGAAAAGAAATTAGATTAAAACATGGTCTTGCATTTGACACTGGTAATGTAGTAAGAATTCAATATTTCATCTAAAATACGAAATGCTGTTGTTAGCGGCTACAGATTTTCTTTCTTTTGCAATGGTTAAATACATACAGTGAAAATGTTTTTTTAATGATACTAAACCTGATGTCCTGATTCCATGTGATGTGCTTATATGACCTCGTTAGACACAGAAATAATGCACAGGCATTCTTTGAACCTTGTGAAAAAGCAAAGAAGCAATAACTCTGCAATAAATACATCTTTTACTTGTTTTCAAACCTAATACTAACTGTTAAAGTAAATAAAAGCCCTATAAAAGATGTTGGGTCGAGGCAGATCAGGCAGTCCTCTCGGATGTAACCGATGCTGAAAAGGCTGGACAGTCAATAGGCTGCAATTCTGTGCTACAGCACTTTGGACTTAAAATGAAGAGGTGAGGTTTCTCTTTAGTAATTGTGTTTGCTGGTAGAAAAGTGACTGAGTGTCTGTATCAGTGAATTCCAAAGAAAAATTGCAGGAAGGCACAGAGAATAGGCAGGGTAATTTCAGCTGGTCCAGCAGCATTGTGGAGTCGGCCTGGTGCCCTCATGGGGCTTTTGATTTCCTGGAATAGGGGAATATGAATGTGCACACGCCGTCGTTGTGTTTATGGTTGATTAGTGTGCGTGGTCTCACCTCAGCCGTCCATCCTGAGCCGCGGCTCCTCCAGGTATAATTTTTGTGATGAAGATGCTGGGGTCGTCGCCCACATGTGGGTTGTCTGTTCCTCCTGCTATGCTGAAGCCAAGGCCTGAGTTACCCTGCAGTAGCAAGTAAAAACACATTATGATTTGCACCAGGGGCTTTGACTGTGACCACAGAGAGTGGAGACAGAAACACCAACAATAATAATAAATACAATAGAACAACTGCAGAAGAGTAAGCATGTGCTATAAATATATTTTTTAAAAATTCAAGTTTAAAAGGTCATTTTGTCATACTCACTCTCTCCAGTGTGATCTCCTCATACTCAATTTCCCCCTCAGTCCCGTTCACCTGTCAGAGAGGGATGTGAGTTTATGCAGTATCATTTATAGAAAATCATATCAACCACCAGTTGTCTAACCAGGGTTGACTGTTGTTGATGGCACAAAGTCAAGGTGATTCGGTCTCCTGAATTATTCACGTTATCTGCTGGAAATTCCTGTATATTTACATGTCCCAATATATATTAGAAAAACTCAATATAGCAATGTTAGTTTTTTCCAATACTGTGCAGCCCCAGTAATTAGAAATAGGTCTGTCATGTATTCATTAATACACTATTTATTCATCAAATTTACTGAAAAAATGTGCTATATGGTATGTACTGTTATCTACATATGAAAGTACCTAAATCAAGATATGAGATTGTAGTCATATCTCACAGCCTTACTGTATGTGTGGCCCCGTGTGGTACCTGGTTTATTTATAATAGCAACACTCTTCTTTTTTTGTCTAATTCTCCTTTTGGCTGATCAGCTTAACATTGCCTCTGCAATTAAGCAAGTCCCAGAGGAAGATGGAATTTAAAGAAGTTCAGACTTCCCTGTTTTGATGCTGACCTAGAAAACAACTTTTCTGAGTGTTGCTGTAGTGGTGCAAAAATACTTGCCTAGTAATGGGAGGCTTTTCTCAGAGAAACCTCATTTTCTAATCCTTTTCATGACAATGCGGTCAAGGTACTTCGCTGCTTTCATTTAAGAAATGGCGTCATTAAAGAACTTCATATCAAATTATGTAATTTTTCTCTTCTGTCAAATGTATATCAAAGAGAGAAACCTCATTTTAATTAAGAAGGAGTCAAATTAATTACTGTTATCGCTCAGATTACGAAACAATGAGCAAAGACCTACCTGGATGCTGAAAAAATGAATGGAATTACTGATAATACAGACTGAATATGAAGTCATGCTGTCGAGTCTCACATAATAATACAATAAAGGGAAGATTAAACATAATCCTTACATATGGGGAGCCATCGAGTGTGTCAGTGTTCACCACCACTGGAGGAGTATTTCCCTGGAGGCAGAGAGAGAGAGGACACATTATGAAGAAACAATGGCAGGAACACAAAGATGAAGCAGCTCCTGGATCAGCTCTCAGTACATCGCTGAAACCTACTATCACAGCCAAGACTGATGGCCATTTTAGCTCTTAGCTGTGATAACAACGTTTTCATGCTGCTATGGTTGTCGGTCACTCTGCTAAAGGATAGAGAGCACCACTTGAGAGCCAGTTGTTATTGTTCGCCCATGATGGACACAGATTCATGCCAGCACCCCTGTTTTTTTTTCCCAAATGATTGGTCTTTTAGTATATCTTGGTGAAGCTGCTGGTGAATTACATCATAGTGTGTATTACCTGTGCTGTGAATGGCTATCTAGTTACTACCATGAACATAGGCATCTGCCTCCTGCCCAACAATCATTTCAAAACAAACCTGTCAGTGACTCATGGACAGCTGCGCTGTGACACATAGTGACAATCTCCCAGCACACTCGGGGGGAAAAAACAATAACTTGGTAACAAGGCTGTGACAGGCACCACAGATAGTCCGTTTATCAGCAAGGAGTGTCATGTCAGCTCTCTTGCTGGTCAGTTGTTTTTATCAAGATTTTACCCAGAGCAATGCTGCATCCATTATGGTTTGTGCAAAGTGTAAAGCAACATATTATTCATCATCAGGAACAAAGTGATACAGAAAGGATTAGAAAAGACAGCAAGTCAATGACAGGACAGGATTTTTGGCATTGATATGGTTTGGGTTTACCCACAGGGACTTTTTTCTGTCAGTGCATCTAAAGTGTGACAGTTAACCTCTCCACTCTATTCTTATTCTTCTCTTTTAATCCCATTTCTTTATAATCTCACTCTTTCATGCTTCTGTCAAGGATTTCCTTTCATCATCGAGGTATCTGATGTTGGAGGATGTATATACACCATTATGCACAGTCCTCTTTGGAGAGCACTGTCTGACTCTCCCATCTGAGCTCCTGTATTTATTTCTGTCATGGTTCTTTACCACGCTGATTAGCATGGGAAAGACCCTGTGCGTCCAAAGTGCTTACAGAGCAGCAAGCAGCAGCATAAAATCAGCCCGCTGACCTTCACAGACTCGACAGCTCTGACACGCACAAATAACTACACAGCTAACCCCAACCACAATTCAGCCTTTAAGAGAAACAATTTCACATTCTTTTGCACATTGGTCGTTATGTGATTTTGAAGTCTTTGAAGTTTGGAGTCTATTACTCTCTATGAGAGATGTAAGTTGTTATCCAACTCAAAGATGAAATACTGACTGCTTTTGCATTGCTCATAAAGTTTATATACAGTCACAGGGCTCAACACTAACTTATAAAGCGGCTGCCATGCTGGCAGCTAGCCGTCGGTTTCCAATGCCGAAACTGCAAATACGGTTCTCACCATATATTTAGGCAACTATACAGGAATGCGTCAACTTGATAATGAAAATATAATGTGAACGAAGGTTAAAAGACTTAATTACAACACCCCAAAAAAGTTATTTGTAGTTTGTGTTTCATAGGATACTTCACGGAATTTGAAGGAGTTGCAGCCTTCACCTCATTCTGCCGCTGAGCTGCCTCCCAAAACGTCATAAATATTATTTTTGTTTTTCGTCAGGTTTATTTGCTTGAATCAATTTGCGCATTTGTTTGTGATGTTGATGCATTCGTCAAACTTTGTACCCCACTGTCAATCCAATTAATTTGCTAAAGCGAATGCAGCATTGCACAAGGAGCGTTTTTTGGTAGCATATTTTGCTGTTTGCTGACCTTTTCTGTATGTTAAAAAGTAATGGCCAATGATGTCAATCAATTAATTTGTTTCCATTTCTCAAAATGGTTGCCAATGACAGTGACCATTAATGTCGATCATCGACGCAGTTTATTAGGTAAACCCGGCTAAAACTAGTGCAGTTACAGTCCTGAAGCAGATCTGTCATGTTTTAGAGAGGTATTGATCAAATGTATGATCATGTTTTGTTTGATTCAATGGCATACTGACAAAGGTTTCTATTATTTTGTCCCACCTATTTATATCAATAAGTGTAGGCTGAATAATGGAAACACCTCAAAGCCTTGTCTTTACACAACACTACCATCGTATTGTCCAATCCCCCTTTACTCATTATTAATCAAGTTGAATAATACTAATTATAACAGCCATTAAACAGAGCTGATAATCATCCACTTGAGGTAAAGGCTATAAACCCCCCCAACCCCCCCGTCCACAAAACACCAGAGCTCGGCTTTTACAGCACACTCTTGGACTATAACAGCGCCTGTGCCGAGCTTTACCATGTAGCTGTGTCCAACGAGCCGTGCTGCTGAACATTACGTCAAATTTATCCTTATCTGGAGACAGAAATAATGAGTATAGCCAGCAGAAATCTAAGCCCAGTGCAGGCAGTTTCCCTGCAGGGATTTTGACAGAGCCCTCTCTGCCTCTCTCTTCTCTGTCAAGTCGTTCGACGTCGGGGTTGTCAGGATTTACACTGTTTGGCTGCTCTTGCCCACCTATATTTTCGCACCACCTATTCAGCTAACCCATCCTCAGCAGCACCACCCATCCAAAGCTGCACTTTTACCTCTTGTTGGATTTTTCATATGCATCACGCTAAGTGCCAGAGTATGCATATTCAAAGCCAAATAAAACAGCAGATACAGATTTATTTTTATTCCTTCTAGTTACACTGCTTTCTACATTTTACAGTGTTTTGTGCAACGTTTGATTTTATCATTTCCCCTTCAGAGCAGCAAACGGATGAAGCAGTTTGTGTTTAAATCAATTTCTTCTCTCCATTAAGACTTGAATAAATAAAGCAAGTATTGGACGTTAAGCACCGGGACCCGCTCAGCCTCTGTTCAAACTGAAGCTGCACGCTGTACCGCGCATGCCCCCTCCTGAATATGTGAATCACAAGACTAATCTGATCAATCTCTCCCGCTCTGTGCACGTGTACCTGCATACATGCACGTTCATCTGAGGCTCATGCACGCCAGTCGCTTTCAATCTGATGGGCATGTTAAGGCGAAGGAGGTAAAATAACGCCAATAATTCTGCTGCTTTTGCCTTTCCTGTTGATATTAATTGTGCAGAGAATATATCAATATCATCAGAGGGAATGATGTCATGTTTGAGCTGGCACTGGATACAGACCAAAGGTTGCATTAGAGAGGCTTTGCCTCTGCGTGTCCTGCACACCTTGCAGCAGCTGGAAAGCCTTTAACACGTAAAAGCCATCCAGTCAATAGCCAAGATAATGACCTTTACTGAAATACGCAATGTCAAGCAAGTAATTGGTACATGTTTGATAAAGGAAAAGTGTTGTTTGATAGCCACAATAAAGCAAGCAAGCATTTTAGCTTGTATCTAAACTGCTGAGAGAGAGAGGTACAGACAGATAACAGTACCATATGCTCCAAACTCAACCTTACCTTAGGGCTGTGCAAGGCTGTTAAAGAAATGGAAATGAGAGCACAAGACTTGTGTGAAGTCTTTTGTAACGTGTGATTTTTTGTGTGTGTCAGGTCTGATGGCGGGTGATTCAGCTGACTCTGTGCCTGTGTGTGGGTTTTAAAGCAGGATGTGACAGAGGTTAATTTGGATGTCACATTATGCACAATGCTGGCTTAATGGCTCCTTATTAAATCATGCAAATATCTGTGGCGCACAGGAAAAAAGTGGTGCATGTGTGTTGGTTATGGGGGTGTGGAAGTGGTGGTGACCTGCAGCTCATAAGCTGGATATTAAACAAGATAAACGGCACCTTCACGCCATTAGAGCACTACGCACAAACATCTATTTCTGCGACGCACGGCCTGAGCACAATTTGATTAGTATAACTTTACTTTGATTAACATATACATCACAGGCCTCAAGTTCAGCCAAAGCCCTGACCTGATCCGTGCAGGGAAAGAAAGCCTTTGTATCTTAATAATAACATAATCAACATACTTCACTTCAAAGACACTGAGCAGGATTTCAGGAATATATTGAGGTACAGTCATAATACGTTAGAAACATGCCTACCATCTTGTGATGACGATGTTTCTTGGCTTTCCGTACATTGTTGAGGAACCGGCAGCCCATCTTTTTGGCGTACCACACGGACATAAACATTCTGCTTCAGTGACGAAATATAAAAAATCGTGCTTGATACCGTGAGCAGACCCTCCTCAACTCCCAAAACGACACACACACCCACCAAGTGTGTCTCTAGTGTCCACTTTCAACATTACCACAACAGCAGTATTGCAAAGTGAGCCGATAGGTCTAGGCCCAGCCATAACACGGAGTGTCCAGATTGCCTCAATTAAAAGATCTACTTTAATTTAACACAAGACCTTTCGGCTTTACCTCCCGCTCAGTCTTCATCAAAGATAGCATGCTTTATACACAGGATGCACATCTACACAAATATAAATCAAAAAATCACAGAAAGAGTACGGCCCATTTAGTGTCCTCCTCTTGCTTGGTCGGTGCTGGAGACTTCATTCAAACAAGACCAATACAGTCCTCCAAACCAAGGGTCGAGTCATAAAAATTACTCATTGCCGATGAGGCTCGTTATCATCTCTGAAATGGCCGTCTTGTCTTCAGAAATCACCCATCCAGAATGAAAATGAGCATTTACAAACAGATAATCCTGTTCTTCGTCATCTGTGGCTGTGGATAGCGGTTGCCTCCCTGCTACTGGTCTGTGCTCGGTGAGAACGCAGTTCATATTTTCTGCTGCTACTGTACTGTACCCCTCCCATCCCTGCTGCTCAGGGAAAGAGGAGCGAGCAGCAAAGTTTGATGGCAATTACTTAGCTGTCTCTCTGTATAATGTCAGCGCTGGTGATGTGAGAGGGGCAGGAATTATACTTTGGCTGAACTTGGAAGGACAAGCGGCTCAAACTGGCCTGACTCGTCCCAGGGAGCACTTGAGACTGAGAGGAGGCTGAAGGCCTGTAAGTCCCAGTTCTACAGTCAAGCAGAATAGTGAAACCTCAACACAGTGGTAGCAACAAGGTTTCTGTTTCTAACATGCAAATGACACTATTTTTGCTTTGATTAAAAATTAGGACTGGGCAATGCGTCAATATAATATATTGTTATCATGATGCGACTATAGCAGTCTTAGATTTTGGATACTGTTATTTCACGATTTGGGGTAAGTATTGTGTTTCTTGGTTTTAATGGGTGAACGTAATCATATATAAATACATCATAGACGAATGCAACAGTTAACTGGTGTTAGCAAATTGTTCTGCTGTCGACATTTACTTGTCTACTAATCGCCCACATCCCTCATCCAAATTTGACACTAATGTTTTTTTTTTGTTTTTTTTGGGTGGGTCAGAAACCACTTGCTTGCCCCACCACCCCTAACACTAACCCTTAAGGTGACACTATGTAGTTTTAAAGAAGAATTTTAAATTCAGAATTTTAAGAGCTACAAAATTTATGAGGTACTAAAACAAACCGGAATATTTATTTTGTGAATAAGTAATTGAATAAATAAGATGCTCCACTGAACATTGTTTGAAGCTATAAAGGTGGCAGGGTCCGCCAAATATAAACAAAGTTTAACGGTATGAAATAGTTTTGCCCTTTAAGGTCAGTGTTTATTCAGTTTATTCAGTCCAAAAAACAAACAGATTTTATTTTTAAGTTTGCTTTTAGCTATGAACAAAATAAGTCAACGAAGAGCTTTCTCTTCGGATTAAAATTTCTTCCCCAAAACTACAAAGTGGACCTTTAACCCTTAATCAGTCTGTACATGCTCCTATACAAATCGATGTATTTATTATCGGTTACCAAATAACAACATTCTTGCATATCTGCTTGTTTCCAGGATAATTGAAATGTTGGCTTGTGCTTCATTTCATAAACATCTTTACTTGCTGCTCATTATCTCCATTGTTAATGCACATTTTTGCAACTATTAACAGAGATGGGACGGAAGTGTGATGGCTCACTCCTTAGCTACTGTCATCATCATCTCAAAAATAATGTTTTTAAATTCTAAACTAAGTTGCTAGATTTACAAGCCAAACGTGACATTTTGCCTGGACTGGGCACTTTGGTAATCCTTATTGGTGAGCCCTGCAAATGTTCCTTAATAAGAACTGCCATTACAGTCCTGCTTCAAACCTTATAGCCCTTCTGCTGCCAATGAATGCTGCACCATGGACAGCAAAACACTTGAAAGACAGCGGGGTTAAAGAACAAAGTGAGATGTTTGAATAGGATATTACACGTACACTTGCCATTCAACATTTGTCCTCAAATTAAGGATTAAATGGTGGATGTTTCCTTATGAAGCCAAACAGCTACTTATCAGAAAGAGTCCCTTTTAAATCCACATCTTTTTCACAGCTCCCTCTCTCTCTCTCTTTTCTGCCTCTCTCTCTCTATGTAAGACAGATGGATCGACAGGCGTGTAATATATAAATGCACACACACACACACACACACACACTGGCACACAAAGGCTTGCACACTGAACAGACTTATGTAAGGACACGCTGAAGGACAAGCTGTCAGCTGACGTTCTCATTTTGTTAAATAAAATTCCACCGTCTACCTATCTCATTTTCTTACCCTTCCAATTGCAAGGCCCCCTCTATCTGTCTTACTCTGCCATTCAGCGTGAACAGCTCTCTCTTTTTGCATGCGTATATTTTTCTTTTTTTCTCCACCCCACCCCCCTTCCCGAAGGAGCTGAGCTGCTGCTGCACTGTAATTACACCGAAGCTGCAGGGACATATTTAAACATTTATTAAAGAAAAGTAAGGAGGACAGAGAAAATGAAGATAGAAACCAGATAGCAACCAGATAAGAGTGCAGAGCAGGAAGGGGAGGGTATAATGGAGAGCTCTTGGGGAAACACTACAGAAAACAGTAATTGAATCCTTACATTAAAAAGGTTTTTTTTTTTTTTTTTTGGCCAAGTACTGGCTGTTTTGTCTGAAGAGGATTTGTGTGAAAAGTATTACGTGTATAGGAACAGTTCTGTGGTTAAATGAGGGGGAAAGTGATAGGCATCCTTTTTCATTAGAAGAGACAGAGTGTAACATAGACAGGGCGGTGGGGGTCTCTGTCACTCCCTGCTCATCAGGTGAAGGATAAATGCAAATGTGTTGTGTAACGTTTCCAGCACAAGATAAATGTAGCGTATTCATTGGGAAAGAAAACTGTTTCCATGAGACAGATCTCTGTTGGTGAATGAAGTGCTGCCTTAAAGCTAGTTAACATCTAAAATATAGAGAATTCATTGAATTTTAAAGACATAGATGCTTTCTTGAGGTAATTGTGGTATTTTTACTGCTTCCTCAGAGTCACACAAACACACATACACACACACACACACACACACACACTCAGGGATGCCTTCTTTTATGTCTATATGTGAGGCTCGAATACTGAATTCAGCCAAGCTTAGCTCAATAACTAGATGCCTGTGGGATTGGCTGCAAAGGGAGGGAAATACCCTTTCTGCAACACTGGAGCTTTAAGACTGTGTGCTCATTAGCTTTTTATAAAACTACCCGTTTAACAACCCATTTCTTGACTCTTATTTCAGGATAAGAAAGCAAATAATTTTGCCTCCTTGTATAGAAATCTTTGTGTGCTGCATGTTGTATACAATTTAATTTCTAAAAGCATGTAGGCTACTTGTATTAGAGCTGAGAGATTTTGGCCTATTATCTTGAGATAGCGATTCCTGTTTTAGCTTTTGGTATTTGTTTCATGTCTATCCCTGTTGGTCTTAATTTTGATTTGAGTGCTAGAAGTGGTTTGCAATATATATGTCTTGTTATTTTGAATTATCTGAATATTATGATATTTTTGATCAAATACCTCTATCGATATTGTGACAATATTGTAAGAATGAAAACTGGCACTATTATCACATTTTTGCTAATAATCATTGGGTATGTGGATATAATGACTAAATTGGTAAAGACAAGTGTAAGAACATGCAGAACAGTCTTGTAAATTCAGAAAATAACATGTAGCATTTAAAAGCAGGAACGACATGTCATATTATGATATGATGACAGCCCAAATCTTAGACAATATATAGTCTCATATCACAAGAACCATGTAACTTTTATTTACTGACCAGCTCTAATTTGGATGGATAATTTGGTTTGCTGACAGGCAGAACATGAACTTTCGATGTAATCTCAGCACCCAGCACATGATGTCACAACAATTTATGTAGCCACATAATAGGAGAACACGGTGCAGCAGAGTTATAGAGTCATATAGAGTAGAAGAGGTAGGAAGATTCATTAATATGAGCACAGATCAATATCAAAAGTTCTGCGCAGTGTGAGAAGAAATCACTTCTAATTACATTATGCGCTCAGTTTGAAAAAAAAAAAATAGATGTCATCCGAAGCTAAAGCACCTCTTGGCTAAATCATGTACATAACCCAAAGACCTCCTCTTACTTTGCCAAACCATTGCAGAGCTTCCTGAGACAATCCTACCCATAAATCAGTGGGGCCTGGAGTGCTACTGGCAAACCCCACGCCATTAAAGCAATAAAGAGACAGACTGACGACACCACCTACACATCAATGACGACCACACGGGCACTACACCTTCTGCAAAGACATCCACGCACATAGGTGTTACTGTAATGCATCTTGAAGATTGTGCATACTTCACCCAACCAGAGTAGAAAATTGATTCATGCATATGCAGAATGAAGTACTTCTATATGTCTTAAGGAATGTGTACACACACATTCTTCTTATTGATGACTTTATGCAGAGGGGTGCAGGATGTCCCACATGTTAAACACTTTAATTATAAGCAGGCACTATAAGGCAGGCGGTGATCAAGGTCGGGGCAAGCAGGCAAAGACAAGAAATGATGTATAGTTACAAGAGTAACTACTTGTTCAACAGAGACAGAGAGACTGGAAGCCCGATTTTATTGTCCTCTCCCTCCGAGGATCCTATCTTCTCTATTCTTTCAAATCAAGTACACTTCTAACAAGCTTTTGCATTCAGATTTAATATATGATAAATGATAATTTGCTTGTATTTTCCTTTGCTTTGCTCAACAGACACATCTTTTGAGCAATTCATGGTGCATGAGGCTAATGCAACCTGTCTGATCATAAAATTGTTTTATTAAGGAAGCAGCAGAGCCATCTTTTCAAGGTTATGGAAGTCACTCTGCACAGTCTAACACTGACACCTACAGGTTTCAGCCTGCCTTGCAAAAAGATGATCTGTCAGTCAAACCCCCGTGCATCATGATATCTTCAATATATGGCGCTTTAACTGGGACACACATTAGGATTAGGTGTCTCAAAGCATCATGGGTACTTTACTATTGACGTACAGATTTATGGATAAGTTTTTGAGTAGGTATAAACTGTAGCCTGAGAAAATGTTTCCAGAGGTATATGCCAACAAAACCATTTCTTTACACTGAAACTAGATCCATAATGTATATTCTTTAATACATTCACAGCAGCTTAGGCGCAGGAATGTATGATTAGAAATATGAATATAACACATGAATTTATTGTTAAATTATGATGGAAGCACAACATTTAAAATCTTTTCGATGCAATTTGGGCCCAAAAATAGTCACTGAGTACAGCAAGGGGGAACAAAACTGTCATTCCATTCAGATTCGTTTGACGATGAGTATGAACACACCGATATCATCAGAAAACAGATGACCTCACACTCTGGTAGTCCAGATAAAATGGCGTTTAACAGGCAGCCGTCTATCCAAGATTAGACAGCAAAAATGCTGAAAGAAGTCAAATCGAACTACGACAAGAAATGAGGACACAAAATCAGACGGATGATGATGACAGATGATGAAGCTGGTAACTCTCAGGGTGACGGCGCGGCGCAGATCGCTGTGCTCTTACCAGTGTGGAAACAGCGGAGGTGTACATTGGAGTGTGTCCCGTAGACATCAACACAGGCTGCAAAACAACAGAAGGAAGAGGGTAATTGTGCACGGCATGCGGATGGGTACAGGGGGCAGAACAGTCGGCACCACTTTGTTTATTCTTCTGTTTGTTCATGTGTTTTTTTTATTTTCCATCAGTAGGATGATGACAAGTTCATCTCTGGCACACTTTCACTTCTGGGTTCACAGCAGAGCTCCAACAAATACTGATATTGAGGAATGTGACTAATAAAAATCTATATACCTACAGTTTCACAGCTGATACTTTAATTATACTATTGTGTTTGAATTAATTAAGCGGGGAACATTCAGCAGTGAACCATACAGAGAGCATACAGGACAGTTTTGCGTAAATCTGCATAAAAGACTCGGAACACTGACTCACTGCATATAAATGCATTAGTGCAAAACGTATCAGTCTGTAGATCAGTTTTTATACATGAATTTAAAGATATTCAAACCACCTAGACTGTTCCAGACAAATTCTACAAATGAGTCACTTGCCTTTGTTTATTACTTGGATCCTATTATGCATGGACTGTTACATAGTGAGCCATAAATTTAAGAAGAAAATCGCCCACAGTAGAACAGAAAATTTACAACATAACATGCTTTTTAGAATACATACAAATACACTCTTCGCCCACTAGTTACACATATCTTATTGATGGACAGCTTATTCAGAATCTGTTAACCAATCAAAAACAGTGGGGTTGTTATTCAGTTATAGCGTAATGTATTTTACCCTCCGCAGCTGAAGCTGTTACTCTGAACAATACACCCTATGCCTATGAATTTTACAAACAGCAGCAGTGCAGCATTTTCACATGTCAGGAGACACTTTCCCTCCTGCTGGAAAAGTTTTACATTGCAGCAAACACATCATTAAAATATGAATGTTGGGACAGCTGTATTTGCTGATCCAAGTAGAACTGTCGCTGATCCTGATATATAAAGATACTATCTATGCGTCTTGCTCCTATTACAGGCATGGTCTCCTATTAATGGCTCAGATGGGGGCATTTTTGGATATAAGCCCCTTGCTCAATGGCACACCAGCAGAAGTTATTCTCACTGGCATTTATTTATTTAACCACACTCCTTCCAATTAAGACTTTCCTCGCAGGTGAATAGTTTCAATAAGGCAACCTTGTGCTTCCAAGTCCTTAACCCTTCTGCTGCCAGCACCCAGACACGAGCAGGGAGAGGGGGTAGTGCAGTAAAGGAAAAGGGAAGGAGAGGCATTCAATTTATAAGACTTATAAAAGTAAAACACAGGGAAATGGGATCGATGCAAGGCAGAGTATCCACTGTCACTCACCATGTCACACAGTAATGAACAGGGTAAAAAAAAACATTTAAATAAAAAATCAAGAGTGAGCCGCCATGAGGTAATTGGGACACAGGCAAGTCTAAGGACTGCGTAAGGAGGCAATACTAGTGGAAGGGGTGACACAGAAGGCAGATAAAGCAGCCACTAGCGTTATCATCATCACACTTAACATCATTGTCATCATAGTCAACACTGAGAAAAAACCTTTAACCATTATCCGCATCATCACCATTATGATGATCATTACCTCTGATTTATTATTCTTTTACACTTATATGACCTATTTTAGACTTATAAGATATACTATGTTAATACTTACTCACAGTTATTAAAACAAAATGGCTCCATCAGTGTTTGAGTCATCCAAAAATCTGAGATGGAGTTACTTTTAGATGAATATAAATCTTTTAATTTTAGTTGTTGTTGTTTTTTTACAACTATCTAAGGATGCAGAGCAATGTCATAACATGATGCAAACAACTCACTTTAAACTAAGTGAGCTCAGACCTTTATACTTAATAGTGCATTCAGTCCTCCCTGAAGAGAAACACAAGACTTCATAAATAATGGCAGTACTCCAGAAATAGAAATAGGGCCAATCCTGGTTCCCAAAACACTGTGAACAACTTCAACATGCTCCCTTTCATGTGAATATCATCAAGACTGAGAGAGAGTTTTGTTGCAGTGTAGGTGTCTTAATAACACTTGTATTGTTGCTGTAATTTTAATTTCAGTTACTTCTCCCCACCACTTCACGTATTGCCTGTTAATGTTTATAAGACAGTTTTGTTTCCCACTCTAAAGTTTTGATTCATTATTATCTGCGAACATATTGAGCACCAGAATATATCATCAGTTTCTGTTAGGAGCCTTGGGACTGAGGCATATTTTTACACAGAAGTATTACCTAGATCAGCCCGATCTGGAGGGACGATATGAAGAAAAGGTTTTTGCAGCCTCGCAGACAGAAGTGCTTTTGTCGTATAAAGAAACTAAAGAAGAGAAGAGACCGACCGTACTGTATTCTTATAGATCTTAGATTTGTCACTGTCAGAGGTGTGCAGGTGTAGTTTGCGTTTGTTGTTCTCTCTGTGTCACATTCATCTGTTTGTGAATGAGTGTAGTGCTTTAGATGCTAGAACTCTGGCTAGTTACACGGTTTGCCTTGCCAAACAGATATATGCAACGCAGATACAATGAGGATAAGGTAAAGATTATGCAGTCATAGTGTTCTAAGTGTCTGAGGTGCAGTCTCACTTTGTTGGTGAAAACAGGAAACATCCCTCAATGGAAGACTTGGAGTAAACCAAATAGAATATGGATATTATGGGAGCAAATTCTGTAACTAATTTATCAAAATAATTTGACAAAAGACTGATGCATTCTCAGTCACATGGTGTCAGGAAACCCTAAAGCAAGTACATGACAGAAACATTCTCTGCACACAACGGCAATGGTAATAAACACTGATTCTTCACATGTACAGCGTGGTTTCGACTGTGTGGTGATATATAATATTTTTGTATGAATTCCTTTTTTTTTTCTTTTACATTTTTAAGGCTACCATGTTGATAGGTGGGGAAGAAAACAGCATCAAGACATGAGAAAGCTCCTGGGCCCAAGAGATGCATGCTAGAAACACACATGAATAATACAGAGCTAGTTAAGGGTACAAAGTCATGTTAAAGAAACACCACAGACCGATGAGGACCAGTAAAAAAGTTGCATTGCATCCTTTTTAGTAGGGCTGGGCATTTATAAAGGACTTCATAAATGCTAAGACTGGGTGATAAAATCAAATATGGTATGTTCAGAAAATAATTGCACTTTTCTTTTTGTGGGATAAAAAAATCATCAATAATGTCGACATAATAACTAAGTGGATAAAGGCAAGTATTCCAACAAGTAGAACAGTCTGGCAAGTCCAGATAATTACATCACTTTACTGTAAAACAGCTTTTATTCAGGAATAATACACTTATACAATATCACGACATAATGCTATCTGATGTCAAAGATGATATATCGTCTATTTCAAAATATCATATTGATATATTGCCCAGCTCTACTCTTTATCTTGGCCTTGCCTTGCCCTGGTCATCACTGTGCTCCTCCTTTATCCCATATCACTTGTGCAGCAAAACGCACTTTGTGTCCGTTCTAAAAGATGCACTCGTCAGACATCGATGATCAAGAATCTTAAGGACAACACAAACATGTAATAAAACCAGCAAAATAATGTGGCTGTGCTAAGACCTGACATTAACATCCTGTGAGGGAATTTGCATCCTGTGCATATTGAGGAATCGTTGACTTTTGATGTCTGATGAAGGTCCTAGATTAAAGTGTTTTCCTCCTACTAACAAATTCTGACGCAGAAGTTGAGACCGCCCACGCTTTTATTACTGACACTGCAGGCTGGACTAAATATCACATCCTGTTTATATCATATAACAAGTTTAAGATATTTGGACAGCATTTATATTCAGTATTTTAACCAAAAGTACAAAGAGTTATCTTTCAAAAAGGCTCAGTAATTTACTAAAACAGCCAGGCACTGTAGCTTTTAACAAATCTTACTCAAACAGCAGTAAGTAGTATGTTTGTTAGGGACTATTTTCAGTTGAGGATTAATACGCATTGTTGCATTAGTAAGAATTTATGACATTAACAGTAACTCAAAATAAACTTCAGTCAACTGTAGAGACAAAATTAGTGACATTATCATCTGTTTCAACAAAATGTAACTCTCTGGAGAAAGATAGTTGATGTCTCGTCCCAATCAAATATTGACGTTTACCGTCTTGAAAGTGTCTCCTGACATGACCTGAGCCACCATTCCCAAAACTACAGTGCGTGACTATCTGGTTACGAGACTTGCCGACTAACTATTTGACATTCTGTGGTTTTTAACAGGATGACATGATCATTTATTGATAATTTATCTGGAGACTTATTTCATATACTAAGCTTCTTACTTACAATGTAACTATTACTTAGCATAAAATGATATTTCCTAAAATGTTACCTCCCAGATGTACTAGTAGTCATACTTCCTGATACCACGAGCCTCTGGGAGATGACTGAATGAGTCATGTAATGGATCTGCACCACTGGAGGGCTCACATCACATTTTAAAATTACTCTTAAACAGACTTAAATTACCTCACAACGGCGGACTTTAGGGAAAAGGAGCAAGTCTCCCTCCCCCTTCGCTGTAATAAATCGTGCACCCATCAGCTGTGAATAATTACTGATCCCTTGGCATGTGCTGGTGGATGACAAACTCCATTGGGACAAAGGGAATTAATCAAACCAGCAAGAAAGGTCAGGAAGGGATCGCATGTCTGCCCTTTTGTAATAGCAAACAATTTCATGTTTTCACACTGTTTTGTTAGTATTTCATCATGATGTCTTTGTAAATTAAAATGCAAACTTATAATTTTTCATACATTTCATTTATTGTTACAGTACATTACCCTTGAAACCCCACCAATCGCGTTAAACAGATACTGACTGCAGATGCTGCTGGAATAACAGTGATTTGACAAATCAGCTAAGAGTTAGAGACATACGGATACTTTGACAGACAAAATTACTACAACCAAACTATTGCTTCTCCCTGTGTTGTTTATTGCTTATTGAACAATCCCAATTACATGAAAACCCAGTTGTCAGCAGATCTTTCTTTTTTCGGATTGAGTTTGCTCAGGTCCTTTTTGTCTTAGATGCAAATGACCAGAGGGAAGTGATGTAGAATCAGATTGTAATACATTAAAAAAACAACTTTGGCTGATCACTGACATACACAGCGTTTCCTCATATTTTTACTGTGCTCCTACTATTTCAATTTGACAGTGCTCCTAAACCTTCACCTTCTTAGCGCACAAATCTCCGTGGACACCACAGCTCATGCTGAACAGGCTCTGTGTGTTTAAAATAGAAGCAGGAAAGCTCTATAACTCAGCCTCTCCTCTCTGCTTATTAAAATAAAGCATTTTAATGGACATGTCTTCTCCTCTGGGACCTCAGTGTACTCCCATGTTGGTAAGAGAGAAACACTCCCCCACCTCAGAGAAAATAAATACAGGAACTCTTAAGTCTTAATAGCCACTAAGGCTGTTAAATAACATGTGTGGGCATATGAGATGGATCGTTATTGAGTGCGCATTATAGCTTACACCTGCTTGCATTAGTAACTACAGTATGTATTTGCTAATGCACTCAAGGCAACGTGACTCCGCTCGTATTCCCACTGATGTCAGCTGTCTCTTTTGACTGTCTGACATGACGTTGATGTGCTGCCTGCTTAAATGACTCCTCCTTTGTCTCTCTGCATTCGATTTTGCATCTGTTAGACGTGTGTGAAATTCTGAAATGAAGCAGTTCAATGTCTGTGCTGGGAGCTGCTTCAATTGTATCTCAGTAGACGCAAACACTACCACCCACTAACATCTGGCTTTTGTGTTCAGATCGACTAATGGGTCCTCGTCAGTCTGATGAGGTGCTGCATTGTTACCTGTGCTCAGGCGTGTTTGTGACATTGAAAATGACACACTGGAAAATAAAGCAGCATGGCACACGCACCTACTTGCAATGGAGAGGGAGTCAATCGCCTATTTTTAGCAGGTGTGCCCACGCTCAAGAAAAACCTGTGCTAATTTAGGTGAAAAAATTGCATCACATTAATGTCTACAAAGCTGATGGCACTTCAGAATCTAAGTGTGCCTTTCCAGTGTGAAAGAAGTCTTCTTTTGGTAAATGAAAGACTCATATCTCATTGGATTACAAGATGAATTGGAGGCATTTCTTTCTAAATTTGATCAGGCTGTCTGTTGATATACATGTTAGTCTGCAAAACTAATCATGAGATATTTTATTACAGTGTGTAAATCAGAATCAGAACTACTGTTTCATGTTATGATCTTTCAAGATAAATTGATCTGT
Organism: Sparus aurata; assembly: GCF_900880675.1. Taxonomy (NCBI): domain Eukaryota; kingdom Metazoa; phylum Chordata; class Actinopteri; order Spariformes; family Sparidae; genus Sparus; species Sparus aurata. The sequence goes on from NC_044199.1 coordinate 10,054,615, forward strand.
TCAAGCAATCACATTACTCAATACATCTTGGGTCCACTTGCACTTTGATTTCCATGCCGATATCATATTACCCAGTGTGCCCGTTCACACAGGTGTAAAGCTGATCGGGCACTTACAGATGCCATGGGCCATATTTCCTCATAAACACATTATGTTCCCATTAAAGTGTTTATGTAGAAGAGTTTCAAAACACACTACTAATCGATTAGTGCAGAGTTATAATAGATAATGTGTTTTAATGACCCACTTGCGTCTGCGCTAAATGAAACTCTTTATATAAATTCAACAAGCTTAGAGGATTTTACGTCTCTGAATGAAGAAAATGAGAATGAGGGAAACCACATTACAATGACTATAAATCTGTCTGCTGATTGAACTCAGGATTTCAGCCCAACACACTGATGCATTGTCAGTAATTAGTGATACAATTTCTTTGTCTAATTTTGCTTTTATTTGAAGGTTATCATCCTCACTTATCCAATCAATGCAATTATCCCCTTCTAGAGCAGCTACAGTTAATTTCAGAAGTGTTTTTCTCTGCAGCAGAAATGCAAAATATCTCTATTTAGTTATTTATTTTAATATCAGGTCAAAAGGAGGGGATCAACAGTGTACATAAATGAGTGTGCGTGTGTGTGTGTCCTACCTTGACAGGAGAGATATGTGTGTGTGGTGTGTAGCCATGTATGGCCTCCATGGCAGCAAGGTTCTTGTCACTCATATGAAGCATCTCGGCACTTTTCCCTGGAGCCAGATGTGCTGGACTGTGCTCCAAGGGGGGCGTCTCCTCATCCTGGTACCTGTACTTCTGCAGATAGACACACACAAAGTTGAGGTTGTTAGTTCCAACAGGACTCATTCAAGAGAAGCAGCTATTGGCTGAATGTATTTTAAAGATTGTTAATGATAAATCACAAATTGAGTCCACTGTCAGCCTTATTATTGTAACATTTCATTAGCTGTTGTTACATGGACAATATTTCTTATCTTATTATAATCTGATTTAAATCATTCTAAATAGATATTACAGCTAAACTGTCTGCATGGAGTCTAATTCAGTGACCAATGCCCAAAATATTTAATCAGAATATACATTTTTTGACATGTGTTAAGGGGTTTTCACCAGCTGCAAAGCATCTTATCTGCCAGGAATATAACAGAGGAAGAAGAAAATGTTTTTTTCCTCAACTTTGTAAAGAAAATTCAGTTCATTCATTCATTCATTCATTCATTTGTTTTGCCTTTTACTGTCATTTTCAAAACCGACCAACATCCTGTCAAAGGACCAATATTTATGTTTCTGGTACATGGATTCTGGCTTTCTTTATCTTCTCATACACCAGTTTGAACCATATTGTTTTGAGCCTTTACACCAGGGCTCTATGCTGACATCCCAATAAGCACATGTGCTCTTAAAGTAAAATATCTGTGAACACAAAGACATATATGGGAGCACAATAAATATTTATTTATCGATTTATCGAACATGTCACACTTAAATAGGCAGCACAAACAAAATGATCTACAGTGTTTGATTTAATTTTTTTCATTTCAGGCAGCACAAAACAATTTCTTAAATTTACAGTGATTTCATTTTTTTCATTTCATTTTGTATCCAATGTGTACTAAACACAAAGGATGTCAGTTGTCCAAGTGCATATTAATATTTATATAAAATAGGGAAACACTAAAATACAATAAAAAGAGGTGTCTTATTTGGCCCACTTAGGAACACGTTTTGATGCTGGTTTGGAGTCACTGGGTCACATGACATGGATGCTATTGAGAAAAAAATAATAATTTCTGCATATAAATATTCATATACAATAGAGGAAGCACACAGATACGATAGAAAGTGGTGCGTCTTATTCGTCCAGGTTACTAATCCAATCTGCTGCTGGTTTGGAGTCACTGGGTCACATGACTTGGAAGATATTGAAAAAAACTGCAGTCATTTTGTATTAATATATTTATAGTAATTTAAAGTAATTTAATGACCTAGACTTGGACTTTCTTTCATTGTCATTTGAATTACACTTTACAGTGCAATGGGAACAAAATTTGGTTTCAATGGCTCAGGATAGTGCAGGATAAAAAAAAACAACAGCATGTAAATTTCGGACGTTGGAAAGTAGGATGGAGGGAAAGACTGCTAAGACTGGCCCAACCTCAGTAATGTCGCGGCTGGACCCGAGTGAATATCCGCCGGATATCCGACCTAAAACTAACTTCACCACTGTCTGTTGACCTGTCACCTCTCGTGTGACACTGGTTGCGTCATTACAGAAAACTACTGTGATTGGTGCGTTGTGGCCAGAGGATTGTAGTTTTTGAACGATCGCAGACAAAGATACAAAGATAGATAACTATCGCATAGTACTTTCCTTAGAATCCGCCATCTTTGATAAGTGGAGCATAGGCTTTTAAACCAACAGTAAACGGAATATTAGGCTCCATGTAAATGCTGCCAGTCTCTTCAGACTGAGGCATTTACATTCTGATTGGGCTATTATTCCATTTATAAGTGTAATATTAGGGCAAGCGTAAATGCAGCTATTGATGGGCACAAAATGGTGTAAATGAGAGACTTCCTTCACCAAGGATACAAAGCGGTGTTTCCATAACAGATTCATCTTTAGCCAAATGCAGACTTTCTATATACAAATCTAGTATATCACATAACATGTGTGACGCCTACAAGCGCTAAGTGAAGACATCATAGGAGGCCTCCAAAGATCGCCATTGTGCATTGAGCAGAGTGATCATCCTCCACAACCACATGGAGCAACCAGAGCCGTGACTCACAGTGGCTCTACAGTAGCAGATCATGCAGGCTCTTCCTAGTAACCTTCCTCCCCTACCGATAGCCCACACCTGGGCAGGCTGCCAGCAGCCCACTGTGTTTGCCACACATGGTAGGTTGCATTCTAGGCGTGATGACACAAAATCTGCACACAGCAATTTCCATCACAAACACATCAGAAGGTGGGCAGCATCACAGTGGAGATGTGCCGAGCTGTCCTGTGGGCTAATGCTTGTGTTTTAGCTACAAATCCGTACTCCCCTGAAGCCCGCGGGCTCACAATGTGCTCTGCTGCACTGCAGATGTGAAGCAGCCCATTCTGAAAACAGAGAAATTTTGGAGGGATCATTTGAATTTTGGCTGATGGCCTGATGGCCAGCTCTGCCACTCTCCCTCTCTCTCTCTTTCTCTCTCTCTCTTTTTTTGGAGGCAGACGGAGAGGGAGGTGCATCACCGAACCCTGTCTCAGACGGGCTGCCTAGCAACCAGAGCAGAGCAGAGATTGCAGTGCCACAGTTGGGGCTGCCAGCATCGGTCCTGGATCACATTACACTGAGACAGCAAGAAAGAGAGGGAGTGAAACAGAGATGAAGATAAAGGAGAAATTGTGGGGGAAGGGTAAAAATGAAAAAAAGTGAGAGCGTCAATAAAGGAAAGCAGAAAACAACAGCATGGGGGTGGACCTGAGAGAGAATGAGTAGTTGTTGATAGCAGCATTCCATAATTACAGGTTGATAAACAGGAAACGATTGATTTTTCTTTATTAAGCACTGCAGAGGCGGCTACTGCTACATGTAAACATAGATTAAATATTATGTAACTGTATACTACCAACTACTGATATACAGTGTTATACGGAAATGAACAACTGCTGCTTAATTAACACACCCTCTCATAAGATTCACATAAAATAACAGAAATATGAACATAAAGATTTGTAAATTACATGAATCACAGTTCAAAGTAGCCCTCAGCACTTTGGTCGCCACTGCCTCCCCCCTTTCCTGCATGACCAACATTCATGCTGCCATGTTGCCTTCTGTCCCACTGGTGGGGGATGTGAACGCTCAAGATATGTTACAAATTGTCCTTCTGGAGAGGGGCTTTGGTGCATTTCCTCTGGCCAGTGAAATGCATGATTGTTGCTCAGTGTAGCGCAATAGCACAAAAAAACAATTCTACAATACAAACTGTTTTAAAAGAGACGGAGATTTGCCCAATTGCAGATGGTATCTTGATTTAAAGCTTCTTTTGGAACACATTTAAGAGCTGAATTATGTCATAATCAAATACTCCATTTCATATAAAGGTAAGGGTTTTTTCAAACATTTTCTCACAGTGACAGCACAACCAAGAGGTGAATTCTGGTCAGCCAAGGGACAGTACAAATTGTGGGGCAGGGCTGCACACAATTGTTTTGATTATTGATTGATCTGCAGGTTATTTTCACTTTAAATCAATTAATCCTTAAAAAAAATGTGAAAAATGGCTAAAAATAAGTCTTTAAATTTTTTCTTTTGTCCAACCAACAGTCCAAAACCAAAACGCTCTTCATTTTATTTCATAAATAACAAAGAAAAGCCGCAAATCCTCACATTTAAGACTAATAGATGAATCGACTAATCGTTGCAGCACTGTCCTACAATCCCATCCTATCCCATTATCAAAGTTAATTTTAGTTTTCCAGCTGGTTAATCACCCATCATTGCATTTACCTGCTGTCCCAGATAACTATTGGCCCCTGATTAGATGGCTAAAATGAAAACAGGCAGCTGTGAGCCCTGAGGGCAAAGACAATGAACTACTGCCTTTTCAGGCCATTCAATTTTTATGCATCATGAAATACAATATTGTCTTGATTGTTATATCTGAAGGCCTAAAGTGTTTCACTTTGAAGGACCCACATTATGTCGAGTACAGATGCTCACATCAGCACAGGTGTAAGCTGACAAACAACAAACAAAAAACGCTTTGTAACAGGGTAATGTTGCACCACAGGTAATATGTAAGCAAGTCATATGTAACAAAAAAAAAGCATTAGAACCTAACCCTAATAAAGGGTTAGAAACACTTATTTACACTTACTGTCTATACTCTGTAATGTCTAAAATTCATGGATCATTCATTTACACTATTTCTGTACCCCCCATACACATTTTGTTTTACTACTAACCCTAACCCTGAAGGTAATATGCCATTGCAATTTAAGGTTGTATTACAGTCTTGCATACAATTGAATGAGCTGTGTCTCATTGGTTTATGGATATCAGACACTTAAAGGGTATTAAGCGTGCATGGGATAGTAACTGGTAGGTTGATGTTTTCTTTATTCTGCTGATACATATTTAATGAATTCACATGTGCAAAATAATCGCAATATATAATATAAACTGTTTTAATAAACATAATTAGACGTTGTGTCAATAAAATTTGTTTACGTGGCACTCTTTCATTCACACTCAGGGGGTTTGTAACAGCTTGCAGCAATTAAAATCCGCTTCTAACCGTACAAAGAACCCACTAAATTACCACTGCAACAAAATACCTCTGAGTTTCTCTTGCTTTATTGTATCAGTATATCACCATTGAAGGAATCCAGTACGTTTTTAAGGAATAACTCGTCTGTAAAGGACGATATATGGACCCTCCCTGAGGTTTTAGTTGCAGTTGTCGGCCATGCTGTGCTATTATAAGAAGTGCCCACTGAGTGGCTGGATAAGCTGATCCTTTAATGGTTAAATGAGTTAAGTTAATGCAGAGCAAATGTCAAATAATATCTACCATTATCTGAGCTTGTAATTCAAGGACCAAGCGCTTAAATGACTGTGCATTAGGTAATGGGATGAAAGCTAACCTCACCTCTCAGGCATATCATTTCCAAGAAACGTCATCTGTGAATACATTTGATGTGTAAAGTGTTACAGAATCCATGAGACCCTCTTCAGGTGTAATTAAAAGGTTGCAAAAGCTCACTGCATCTTCACAGAATTTAATCTTTTGCAAGCTAATTTATTTGCATTTTCTTAAATGATGACTAATCCATTTTATATTTTTTTCAGTATCAGTGGATTAATTTGAACAGTTGCTGCTCTCATGAACTCAGAGAGATTTTATGCTGGGAGCTCAGTCTGTGTGATGCTTCATAGCACTGGCAGTATTAACTATCTGCTGGAATTTAGTTTTGTGCAGTACAAGAGATGTTTAATGATGACCAGGCAACCGCTTATGATACATTGACTGAAAACTGTGTAAAATATATACATAAGTGTACTTCATTACTGTTAAATACATTAACTAACCTGTGTCACACCTCAAATACATCAACCATCTGCTACACTGTATAAACTCAAAATCTTACCCTGTATATTTTTCTAATTTTGTCAAAATTTGTCATTACACTTAATATCAGACACAATCAACTAACAAGTTGTTGTTTCTTTGACTTATTAGAAGAAACAAACACCTAATATTCATTATTTTTTTCCATTTTTTTTTAACCAGCAATTTTTCCAGCATACTTTTTGTCTCTCTTTCGACAATTGTGAATTAATCTCATACAGTTTGTACGTCATACTGACTCCTTAATAACATGTGTCATACAATTATCTACTGATTGCATCAGTCATACCCGATGCAATCAGTAGATAATTACAAGAGACTCATTCAGACAAAAATAACTCCATTATCTGGCACCTATACAACATCTTAAATCGTACGTTTTTCTTAAGATTTAGTAGGGTTAAACTCAAACAGACGGCGTATAAGAAAAATTAGACATTAGCTCCATAACATCATCATCATTAGCCCCTTTTCCGCCGAATTAGCTCTAGTTCTTCAACTGGTTCCATTCGAGATTCCTGGAACTGGTGCTATCTAGCATACCAGCCCATGTTTCCAACAGTTTTTAAGGGGAATTATTACCCATTATTACCCATGAAGCGCCATCCATGGAGAGCACTGGACAATGCACCAGTTTATTTTTGGCCATATGCATTAACCAGAACAAAACCAGTTTCATGTTTCATGACATGGCCATATTTAAAAATAAGTTGGACAAAACAGCATGGTGTGCTTGTTCAGTCAGGCAGTGTGTGCAACTGGTCATCATTTGTAATTAATAGGAAAAGTGATATGGCTGTGCCTTGCACTGAATAGTTAAAAGTATTTAAACTTTTTTTAAAAATCTTCAAAAATGATACATGCATCACAGGAGAGGAGTGCTTGCTAGGAGCACTGTACTGTAGGAAAACAATGATCATGCTGGCGGTGCGTTTCTAGCGAGGCCTCCCGGTGTGACTAGCCTCTGATGAGAGAACCATGTTTGTCTCTGATGGTTGTCTGAACTTTCTCTTTTCCACTACAGCCCATCAAAACACAGTCATTGTTGCCTTCTCAGTTGATTTTCACTCCCAAGTGTCTTATCAAGTGCCAAACCCCAAACACAGCTTTCATCTCATTTGCATTATCGCAACTGCTGTTGTCGCCAGCCAACACCTACCAGTACAACTGTTTTTTTTTTGTGTACATGTAAGCCTCCAAAGACAGAAGATTCACTCATCTTCCGCCAGTGATTACTTATTCTCCAAGGTGTTTCAGCACAACACTTTGACAAGTGTTAGTATCCTGTAGCTATGTATGCTGCAACAACAACAACAGACTTTAAATTTACCATGGGCAGAATGCTCAAAGCTGCACCGGGAAGAATTCTAATGGAAGAAGTCATCCAGCCTAATTCATAAATGGGGCTGCAGCGAAGAAGAGTTTCTTGTCCCCCCATGGAGACGCTCTAGATTCACCCTTTTCACCCAAATTTAAGTCTACTGTTGGTTGTAATCACTCTAAACTCATTGTAATACTGAAAATTAACATGAAATTACGAAGCTCTACTGTACCTGAACAAGACATCAATCATAAGAACGATGGCTTTCTAAGAGTCCAAAAATACTCACTAAATGATACAAGACTAAGACAGAAGAGTGGACATGTATTTACTTATTTATGATTTCCAGCATTTTTGAATTTATTCACATAAATCAAACTCCAAAAACAGCACCATATGCCCATTTGTGTTATAAAGGTGTATGATAACTTTGTGCTGGTGGTTAGAGGTGCTCCTGGGTTGCAGGCTGAAGGTGTTTCATATTGAACATCATCTCCACTGCATCAGTACATGCATCTCCCACAGGGACACAATCTAGGTGCACATTCTGCCTGGAAGCACAATTTACATTGTCCAACTAAAACTTTGATCAAACATGTAAAAATACTTTCAGCGGTGCATGTTTATGAAGCTCATTACTGTCCCAGCCAACTCAAGACTCTCTCTAAAAATAAAAATAAAAATCCCTGAGGTGATGTTGGGCTTTCTTCACCTACCAGAAGGCTGATATCACTACAGTGAAACAGGAGAATTCATAAAAAATAAATAAACTCCTGAGATACATGCCGAGCATTGGTTTTAGAAACTCCACATCTTTAGTCTCCCTTACTTTTTGTGCTTAAATATTCCCCTGTTAATTTATGTTCGTCAAGCTCAATTTAATGCGATGATTCTGAATCTCATTTTTGTGGGATGAGCCATCATTTTTAAGACCCACACAGATGCATCATCCTCAAAATTAATAATCAGATTAGAGTCATAGATACAGTAAATGGTGCCACAATGCGTGCTTGGCTGCAGTGCTTCTGTTCTGCTGAGGGTAGTGCGATGGGAGGGGGGGGGTTCCATCTTGTCTGGAGCCTGTTCACAAGAACGTCTTGCTTATTTGTCAGAAAATATATTTGCATGAATATTTATATAAGATGTAAGAAAAACCGCAGACTTGGGCGGCTGTTATTTAAGCTGCAATATGGCCATGTGCAGAAACGAATCTGCAGTTTTTTGATAAAGGTAAACTGTGTGAAACAGTGTTATGATCAAGTACTGTAATGTTGCAGATATGCCCTGGCCCACAAATCTTGTTCCCCAGAACGTAAGAACAAGTTTGTTCACTACAGAGCCCAACAAATGTCACATCATCATCATTTTAGTAGTTTTATCACTGAAAATGAAAATTGTGATGAAAAAATGATCATTCTCACAAATTGTAAATCGATATCTCAATATCTGTCAACACAAAGCCCTGCTGCAGACCACGTGGACTTAAACAGGCCCAGTGCTTACATTAAACTAACAGAAACCATGAGGAACACCTTACACTAACCCTGCAAAATAATGTACCTCACTGACTGTAATACTGACCCAAACCAACAAATACTTAGCAAAAATGTAAAATTTAGAGCCCAACCAATACTTAATGCTAATTCTGTTTAATTTCAATTTCAGTATCAATATACTGGCTGCAATACACACATTTTTTGGCAATGAGCTATTGAACACTTGCGACAAAGATATGTAAAGGAGGCAGGATACTTTACAGTTTAACAATAAACTCTACAGTGATGTCAGGGCACTGAATGACTACCCTGAAAATACTGGGAATGTAATAATTGTAAATCACGATTATGTAAGTAAGTATCTTGTTCTGTATTATGATCTTGCTAAGAAAAAACCCCCACTATTGGCTAAGTGATTTATGGTCAGGCTCTACTTGAAATAGCCTGTGAATTTCTGAATTAAAGCACAATAATAATACCTCAATACACAATAATATTGGTACTTTCACAATATACCAATGGCATCATCTTTGTCGATGGCTATAATGTCTAAGTGAGTTAAGGCAAGTGTAGTCTGGTAAGTTCAGAAAATGAACAATAACGATATCTAAAATCTAAGACGATACATAGTCTAACATGCCACACCTCTTAATTAGGCAAAAATGTTCTCTATTTTCTCAGTTTAGAGGTCAGGTGCAACCTTTTTCCCTCAGTTTCTTCTCACAGGTCTCACGCTCAAACAAAGCTCAGTAGTGTTGATCATTCATCCCCTCCCCCTCTGCCCACAGAAGCATGCACACACCGTTTTTATGCTGAGTACATACATTTTTACGTATGTTGCACTTGTATTGGGGGCTTGCGGTATTAACCCTCCCCCAACCTCACTGTCTTACCCAGCACATACACACACAAACATGCCAGCAGAGGCCATGTTAACACACGGCGCTCCAAGATTAATGGTTTCACTAGAAACAAACGTGCAGTAATTGCAGCAGTGGGTATTTTCTTTTAGCCTGTGCGTTATTACAAAAACAAACCTGAAACAGCTCTTTGGTGCAGAGCGAGTATTCTCTTTGCTGCTGTTATAGCTAACAGCAGCTCGGACAAATGCTTTGGGAAAGCAGAAGATTATCTCAAGCATCAGCGAGAAATGTGTCTGAATACAGATAATATCCCACTCCTCGTATCAAAATGGATAAATTGATATTTACAATATGGATATTGAGCATGGTTTGTGTGGGTCCTTTTAGACTTTTGGAGAAAAATGCTGTTTTGCACGCAGGAAACAAAGAGCTGTAGCTAGCTAACTATTACCATACGCACCAGCCGTGTGTGGGACTGTGTGTGTGTGACGTTTATGAGGCAGATTCATCAGTCAGTTGAATTAAAACGTATCATCTCATGTGACGAATATCTGTCAGTTCACACCTGCCCGCGTCTCTCTGTGACGTTACACACAGTCATCTACAGTTCGCAGTCTGAATGTACATTATGTGATTTTCTGTTTGTTAGTATAATGGAGGGTGAGTTATTCACTGATTCTGTGTGTGCACCACACTGAGGCTGAATTTGGTCACGAAAGTCGATGATGCATATCTGTGCTTAGTGTTGCTCGTGATGAATAAAAGTATCTCAAGATGTTAGCGTTAAATTTTTTTTTCCAAGTAGCCGATCACCATTTCTGCAGCTCAAGGATTTCAGAGGCACAACATGTAACCAGGCAACTCGTCTCGCAATAATATGCAGATTCAATTCTGCTGGTTTTGACATTTGTAAAGGATTATGTTGGCAAGTTTGAATATTTGAGTTCTTTCAAATAAGCCGTCTCTCGCAGAAAACCCATACGCTCTGCTCTGTCATCCCATCACTCAGTTGCTGTTTGCTTTCATGAGCAACATCTACTTTATTTCTTTGATCATAGATAGCCCAGTAAGGGGCCATTTCTGTACAGCGCTAGTTTCGATAACGCGTGTGTGCTACTCGCTCCTACAAACCTGCACATTCATTGCTCACACAACAGCAGCTGCAGTGTTTGAAAGCAGATAAGCTGGGAAGAGCAAGTTAGTAAGGTAGAGGCGACCCCAAATGGTTCAATATTGGACCCTGAACAGAGTATTAGTAAATATACGCGACTGTACATTGTTGTTGCCGCAACACTTCCTGTCAGTGCTGAGGCTCGCTCCTTTTTATGAAGCAAGATGACACAAACAGCGGGAAAAAATAGGTCAAATCCATAGGAGGAAACATGTGTCTGCAAGGCTATAAAAGCAGTTCCAGTAAAGATGTGTAATGTAAAACCAGCGCCTCACACATAGGGACACAGTGCAGCAAAGCAAAACACCTCCGCTTTGATATCACCTGCTGATACTTTCTACATCATTAGTCCTGATCGTTTGATTGGTCGGCTGGTAATGAGTGACAGCAGGTCATCCTCCCGTCCATTTTCCAGTAAGGACGTCTGAGCATCGATTCTCAGGGTGAGGTGATCATCGATCTTGATATTGAGATGAAGGCACCCTGATCCCTGGGTCGTAAATCATTCATTACATTAATACTCTTTTTCCATTTAATCTCTATCCTTCTGGCCAGTTTACATTGTACGCCCTTCAATATAAGCACCGCACTGAGTCGTAGCTTAAAGACAAACTTGAAGGAGGCAGTCGGTCTCGATTAAATGTTGTGGGGCCATCAATGAGCATTAAGCATAAAAGAGCACATTAAAGCACTGCTGAATGCTTCCAACCACATAAAGACCCTTTTAATTAAGTTCCTGAATTAAAGATGACTGAGCGACTCTGTGCTGGGCTATGTTTAAGAACAAAGGTTATGCAAACAGATAACCTTGGAGAATCACCTTGGGAAATGACCAGTCACGTGGTAGCCATTGTTAAAATAGATGTTTAGCAAACACATGGCGGTCCTTGAGAATGTAAAGAGTAAATTCAAGAGGTAAATCTGGAAATATACAAAACAATAGGGGCAGGATATGGGGGAACAGTGAAAGCATATCCCTGCAAAAGATCTGGCCAAATAAAATCCCACCGATAACCACCCACTACCAGTCTGAAACAGATGGACACAAGCTGTTTGAGAGCTACTGAACCTGCTGGAAATATGTACTGTATGTGCAAGGAGAAGGTATGCGGACATGTTGAAGGGATATGCTATGACACTACATAACAGTGTCTGCAACTGCTTTGTAGAAGTGGTACATTTTTGGTCTTTGTTCCAGGTCTATCCCTGTTGGGATAAACATGGCTACTCCTACTTCTGAGCACTAAGCCTGATGCTTGTTGGCGTTTTTCTTTTTGGTTTGTGGTCTAGGTTATAATTTTCAATTCCCCATTTTATCCGTGGTGACAGTGTTCTTACTGTTGGCTCCACCACTCCCGAATGAATGTAGGGTATTCACTAGATAACCTCTCAGTATTAATATGCCAATGAAGGAACAATCTAGAAATGATTAGCATGTTTCAATAGAAAATAATTAATTGTGGTATGATAGAAGGCTGCAAATATAGCAATTTATGGCTGCGACTTACAGTTACATTCATTAGAGTTCAAGTAGTAGCCAATTTTTAGGGCTGATGCTAGTACTGATGTTAGGGAGTCAAAAATTCTGGTATCGATGTATCTTCCGGTATACTCTAATGTGGTTATCAGACAGTTCACAGGAAATGTAATAATCATAAATCAGATTCATTGTAAAGTATCAGCCAACCGATATATCGGTCAGGCTCTAATTTTTATTCAGGATTATTTTCAGAATTAATCGATTTATTTTTTTTGTCCATAAAAATAATGACTCTTCATCTATTCTCATAAATGACAAAGAAAAGCAGCAAACCCTTACATTTAAGAAGGTGGAACCAACAAATGTTTGTATTTATTACTTGACTATTCGTTGCAGTTTTGTACTACTACCGTATACTATCCTATACTGTCCCATCCAGTTGGTTAATCATTATTGCATTCACCTGCTGTCCCAGATATCACTCTGTCCCTGGTTAGATGGCTACAATGAAACCAGGCATTTCTTTCAATAAACTAATTCAACAATCAATCATTGGAGCTCTACTGCAAAACTTTATTGTTAATAAAGTTTTAGACTCAAAATATATCCAGTATCTGCTCGTAATGTGTGCTCCAGATCAGCTTGGTCCCATTATAATTTAAGACATCTCTGTTTAAACCAGCTTTACCAAACAAAAGTACAATCCATTTAAACGAGCAGTCAATCCCATCATGAAATCATCTCTTATTACAGAATAGATGTTTGCTGTGGAGTTGCATTACACTGGTCGGTCATGACGACTCAAGAGGCAACTTGAGTCTGTGGGAGGAAAATTTTAATGTGTTTTCCGGCAGGAAGGCGCTGTGTCTCTGATGGAGTGAGGAGCGGGGACACATGGGATTATCTGTGCTAGTAATACTCAACATTGAGCACAGCAGGACCTCCCCTCCAGAAACCCAGAAAGCAAACACCCACATTAATTCTACCAGCGGTGCCTTACAAACATAGAAATTGTTCTCGTCTTACCAGATAAAATGTTAAGAATAGTCCTGATTAATGAAACATTGTGAAAATATCCACCTATTCCATATCTAATGATGTGTGACTAATCAGAATGCAGGAAGTGAACTAGATCGGAGCAGTGAGACAGAACACAGACCAAAATGTCGGAGCTGAATCAACAAACAAATTATCTGGAGCTCTGTACACATGTACACATCAGTTTGGCACGTGTAGGGACAATGCCCGGCCGGAGTGGACCAGTGTAGTTGGATTTGGCTTGAAAAAGCTAACAGACTAGAGAGCCATGTGGAGGGAAAACCGAGCAGGCTGCCATACTGAGAGCACCTGCAGCTGGGAGGGGAGTGCCTGGATGGATGAATGAACGACAGAAAAAAGCATACTGCTGAACGTAACAACATGTTTTCTTTAGTTGATAATAAGCAGCTGTGCTCTGATTCACCCACAGAAAACAGCAGGGGCTCCGCTCGTGTTACCTGATTTCAAGCCTCTCTGGCAGAGTAACAGTTTCTGTCATGATGAATGATATTTAAGTGGCCCTGGGCGATAAAAGTGCATTCTCCAAGGTCACAAACGTGCCGTGCCAGCTTGCTTCAAAGCCAGATCTGAACCAATCAGCATATGGTGAGCCCTAACACTGACCTGCAGCCCTACAGATGATGATGAGGCACCTGATTTGGGGGGGGGGGGGGGGGTGATGATGTTCCATTCATTAAATCTCAGTTAACATTTATGGTAAAGGCAGAGCCATCACCAAAACACACCCGTGCCTGCCAATAGGATGTAGTCACCCGCCTTGCTCAATGTTAGATGGAAATCGGCCATGTATACAATGAGCATGAAAAAAAAAAACAGGTAGTAAAATAGGTAGTACGCTGTGAATGGGCTGCTACCTGAGAGCATATGAAGAGGAGAGGAAGCAGTAGGTGAGTGTGATGTACTAATTACTGTAACGACAACAGCGCGGTAATAAAAAGGGCTACAACTAACACAATTAATCCTCGTTCTTTGTAATTATTCAAGTAATCGCGCATGCATTCGAATAAACGCTCGCGTCCGTCGGCTGCACGCAAGTGTGCACCCCCCCAAGGGCTTACCTTGCACCCGAACATGAGCGAAAGGGTCCGGTTGCTGCAGATGACCTTACACTGGCACATGACCGGCGAGAGACACTTTAAATTCCTGACAGGCAGAGACATCAGTCCAGAGCCTCACACCAGGCAGGCAGACAGACAGCACAGACCACAAGCTCGTCGGTCCGCCGCCACTCACTCTCTCTCAGCCACGGTACACTCACAGAGAGGGAGGGAGGAGGGGGGTCGGTCGGGTCGGTGGTGCCGGCTAACAGGCGCGCTGCCCGGCTGAAACGTGACGGCACTCGGGTCCACTAGACGTGTTTTTTGTGCGACCTCAGATCATGCATGTCTGTCTGTCACGTTTAAAGCGTCCGTCTGTCGCTGGCCAATGCCATGTTTGTCCAACACTGGCACTCATGATTTGCACTAGTCTCTCTCTCTCTCTCTCTCTCTCTCTCTCCCCCCCCCCCCCCCTTTGATTGGCCGTAAAGCTTGTACTCAACGCGCAGCTGGAAATCATAAAGGAAAGGAAGCGGTGAAGAGACTGAATAGGGGAGATCTGCTTTATCAGTTATTGCCCAAAGGCTGCAGCATGAAAATAATATTGGTAGTAATATTATAGTTAAAGCACACACACGCGCAGCAGTGAGTGGAAGCTGAGAAATATGAAATGGCCACACATCAAACCGCCTGCTTCCACCACCACCACCACCACATGTTTCAGTGTGATTACCGCGCCCCCTGTTGGACATCCAGAAGAAGTGCCGGAGGAGCTGTCCAAGGTGCCGAAATGTTTCGAACCAGTGGACGCACGCTTGGTGGCTGCTAAATGTCCTCCTCACTCACCTGCTCGCTGTTTGAGCCGAAAGAAACTGTGTGAGTGTCAACACTCCTCAACACAACACAAGAAGTAATTGCCCGAGTGTTTGTCTCTATTATGTTGCAGCATTTTACAACAATTTGACCCTGACAGTTCTATGCAGGCAGCTCAGGTAAATACACAGCCACTCCTCATACTTATTGTACAGAAGATGCTACAAGAGTTATGGCGACGATGGAGTGTTTAAACGTTAGCTGAGTGGAATGTGATATATTTCTCTGAAAGTACACAGTTTAAAGTCAAGTGTTAAGCTTTTGTTTTTAATCAGTTTCATTGATTAAAGCAGTGGCAATAGTTATTTAAAACAGACAGTGTTGAGTGGAAAATTGATTGTTCACTCATAGAGTTGCTGTGGCCATCTGTTGGCTGCAAGCTATTAGTTTGCTCAGCTATTAGTGTGTAAAAGCAACTTCCATGCTAGATAATGTGTATGTAAACAGTAGGAATAGACTGATGGTCAGCCTGGCTGATTAATGGGGCAATTTTCTGATTATTGGTTTCCTTTTTTTTTTTTTTTTCCCCTCGTTCTTCAAACGCTAATAAAATAGATTAATTTAGAAATGTGCCACTTTGGCTCTGACGCAGCTGCCTCTCTCTGTCTGTAGTCATCGCTCTGTGGTCTGTGGTCCCATCTGATTGGTCACACGTCACAAGTAATAGCCTATCAACACTGAATAATCTGAATCTGCAAAGTAACTAGTCACCAAAATACGACCATGTGTGGGAGTATCCGTATCCATAAGGTTGATGTAGGTGTGTGTAGATATGTGCCTGTGTTTTTTTAAAAGGTCTAAGTACATGCAGTACGTGTATGCATATGTATGTAGGTATGGCTGTATGTATATGTCAAGTACGTACAGATTTGTGTCATCTTACTCATACCTTATAATGCGATCCTGAAAGTTATAAGAAACTACAATGGGAATTTGTTTTTCTTCTTTTTTCTCCCCTTTGTTGTCTTTCCTAAAATACATTGTATTCAGTTATTGTAGATGAATGGAGATTTAGCCCTTTGACCTAATCAAATACATTTTGTAGAGTGGAAGTATAAAGGAGCAGAAAATGGAAAAACTGAAGTGAAGTGCCTCAAAATTGCACTTAAGTGCAGTACTTGAGTAAATTGTAGGTAATTA
This sequence comes from Sparus aurata, assembly GCF_900880675.1. Taxonomy (NCBI): domain Eukaryota; kingdom Metazoa; phylum Chordata; class Actinopteri; order Spariformes; family Sparidae; genus Sparus; species Sparus aurata. The sequence goes on from NC_044199.1 coordinate 10,071,197, forward strand.
CATTCCTCCACTGGTTATTCTAAAATTTGACACTATGATTTTTATTTTTACGGCACATGTCGGTTTCAAATATCAAGTATTGGTCTCCTTGATAAACAATAATCAGTATTAGTACTGGCCCTATCAATTTTCCTACAAACTATTTGGGGTTACTAATCTTTGGAAGTAAAAAAATGAAAAGATATGTTAATGGAATTAATAAACGACTGATGTGAATATAAAGCCTCATATTTATTATCCAATATTTGAATAACCAATAAAGAGAGTTTAGAAAAGCAGTAATTGAAAAGAAAAGGTACTGCTTTATACAGCAACATCAATAACGGCTAACCTTTCTTTCGTACCATACCTTCATTATGTCTTTACATATTTCTCAAGATGAATGTCTCCTGTGGTTCTCATTTGTGTTCTGTTCATCTCCACCCCTGTGTGTGAGATTGTGCTGACATGCTGAGCCCACAGGGTGGAGCGAGAGAACCAGGTAGGCTAGATTTAAATATTGTGCATTCATCTCAGGACCGACTGCGGCGCAGGGCTCAACGCTCCCGGGTGACGTCAGCGTTAAATCGAACACACAGGCCCTTCCAAATACACCAGTGTAGTTTTTTTTCCTTCCTCTTAAGAATCCAATCACCCTGCCAGAGAGTAGGGGATATCCTGGGAAATCTGCAATGTGCTAAAGACATCAGCAGGATTATCACGGGCCTTCAGAGTGGGGTCATGAATTTCAACACAGTGTGAAGTAGACTAGTGTCACTTTAGAAGGAGGAATAGTCTTCGGACCAGAGAAGGCTGTGTATAAATCTACAGATCAATACAGCCATTGTAAAAACATGTAAGAAAGCACCCTGTGCAGTAATGTGATATAATCTATACTGCTAGACAGCCCTGAATCTTGTTCACGTAATATTTGAGCTATTGCGTGCGTGTGTGTATGTGTTTCAGTGTGTGGGCACAGCCTGGCTCACATTCTTCTTTTAGTACTCTAAAAGTATGACGTTGTTTCTTTTTACAGTTGGCCTAACTTCATACTTTGACTCTTGTCTCTGATCACCTAAGAGCGCCAAGAAGACCTTTTAAACCCACTTATAAGAATGTTGCTCTCTTAAAAAATGAAACTCTGTCCTTGAATGCAGCAGCGAATGTGTTTTAACAAGGAACCGGCATTGACTGTACACTGAAAAAAAACGATGAGTAACAGACTTGCAGTAGGCCGCCTCTTCAAAAATCACACATGGGTGGTTTCACACATTTTTCCTCGAGTCTTTAAATTATATCTACTGAGTCTCTCTGTTTGTTCCCCCCACATCCAACTCCACTCTGACAGTACCTCACTGAGCACCTGATAGAAGTTCCTTTGGGCTTGAAAGTAGGATCCATCAGAAATAGCATCATTCAATCAACAGCTTGCTTTAATTTAAGTGGCTTTCAAAAAGAGGATTCACCCTTTATAAAATAATGGAATAAAGAAAAGAACGTTTTGTAAAAGAAAAAACAGTGAAGTAACTTAAATATTGAGTCGCCATTCAAATTTTCGAGAAAGTGTTTTATGAAAAATAACAACTTTCATCTTTTTGCTACAGTAATTACTATATGTACATCATTTATCATTTGTAGTCATTTGGTTCTGCTTTTACTTAAAGAAGACCTATTATGCTTTTTCATTTTTCCAGTGTTTTATGTACAGTATGTTCTTGTGTATATATAAAAGAAAATGAAAGTTAAAAAGGTCAATGTCATCATCAACAGACTCTCCTCACTCCCACAGAAAACACTGCTCCGGAAACACCTCGTCAGTAGACCTGCCTTCAAGTCTGTGACCTTGTGACGTCACACTGCATCACCATGTCACACATTTGTATAATGTAATGCTTGGTGGCTAGTATGGCATGTAAGAATTAATCCATCACAGCCGCTGTGTGTGTTAACGGTGCTGGCTCAGGCGTGTGTGAGCTGACCAATCAGAGCACACCCCAGGATGGGGGGCCTTAAAGAGGCAGGAGCTAAAACAGAGCGTTTAGACAAAGGGGGCATACAGAGCTGCAGGAGTGGATGGAAAACCGATGTCTTATTTGAGCACTAAAGCATGAAAATCTATTCTAGTAAAATTACAAAACAAAATTATGAATGTGAAAATGAGCATAATATGTACCCATGTACCCATAAATGCAGACATAGAAAACCCTTTCATTTCTCAGTCCACTGAGCTATGACAAGCATTTAGAATAGCAGGAGGGAAGCCATGTCAGCTCAGGCATGACTATGTAACCATGCCATTCACAGAAATGTCATTGAAAGGTTGTTTTTTTTTATATATGTATATATATATATATTTTTGGCATCTAGCACTTTATCATACTATATGCAACCCTTACAACAATGTCACATGTGAAACTTGCCTTTTCACACGTAAAAATCACAATAGTATATTTTCCACATGTGGACTAAAATTTCAACATATTATTGTTTTTTTCACATTTTCACGTGAATTGGATACGTTCATATGCAGTTTCCTCATGTGGAAACAGATATTATTCTAGACTGGAAATGTGCACTTCTTTATGTACTGAGGCAGATTTCAAGCAGCATTTTCAGGCTGGCTATACATTAAGATGGATGTGACAGTAATGCCCTCTATAATCATCATAGATATATACAGTATAATTTCCATGGTGATCTATACTGTAAGTGGCTTCCCCCTTCCACTACAGTGTTATGTAAGTGTGGGAGTCACATGGAAACCTGAACTGTGGTGTACCAGTGTTGAGTGTAGCATTAACATCCTAATGCTGCATTGTGCGTGCGTGTGTCTGTGTGTGTGTGTGTGTGAGAGAGAGAGAGAGAGAGAGAGAGAGAGAGAGAGAGACCCAAAAGAGCTGAAGTGTTTCCATGACAACATCTGCAGAGGGTGGCAGATCCCTAACAAACAGTCCACTTGCCAGGAGCTTCCTGGTCACCATATCTATAAGGTGACTGCTTCTGTCATGGTAGATTGTGTACAGAAAAGCAGATGCTTACATACCACTGTTTTCTCAAATGTAGAAAATATAAAGGAGTGCTGGGCCTCTAAAAGCAAGCTGCTAGGGCTGATGTTATTCACCAGTGGTTGTTACAGCAGCTCACTGTGACCACCAGAAATTGCCAAATACATTGTGTGGGTTGAGCCAGATGTCATACTTTACATTTTCTTATCCTGTGGTTGAGAAAAAAACACAAACCATTGATGGTTTATCTTTACATAATAGATAAAGGAAGAAATTACAAAAGGCCCAACACTGAAGATTTCATAATTGACTGTACACAAACTGCAGTATGTGATTCAGAGTCATAGAAATTCATTCATGCTAGAAGGGATTGTACATTTTCTTTATCACTATGTGATTTACAACATATTTTTGTCAGACTAGCCATTCTTTATTGAACTCTGAACTCAAGTAGAAATGAATAATAAGATCACTCCCAAACGATGCCATGCCTAAGTGGATCAAAAGTGGATTAGCTTGTTGCAATGCAAAAAAAGTTCCCCATCTTTAGTCATGCATCAAACATTATTTAGTGTCAAACACAAAATGTATGTAGTTACTGCATTTCAGAAATGTTTGTTACTACCTTCATCGAGCATTTTACCAAGAAAAGTCTAGTGGAGTGCAGTTTGGAAGCATATTTATAGGTTTCCTGTAAAAACTGGCAGCTAGGGAGGGACTTACCAGTTACTTTAGCAACAAGTACATCTATCTGTCAAGAGTTGAGGCAGAGCCGCTGGAGGACATGAGATGGTAAAATCAGAATTTTGCCATAAAGTTCTACCCATAGAACTAGTCCTGATAGAAATGATAAAATAACAGGCAAAGCAGTGTTAGACTGACCCTGTGTCATTTGAGGACAGTGCTATTTGCTTTACGGACACACTCTTTCTCTAAACAATTGACGTATGAATATGACTGTGATGTTTAAATTATATGTCTTCACCCTATAATCTGCACAGCACATTCAAGCTTCCCACTGAATGGTCTCCCTTATTTCAAGCTTCTGTGCCCTTTAGCTACAACCAGGTAAGCCCACGCTGTGTTGGTAGGCAAACCTGCAGAGAGCAACATTTTTACAGAGATTGTATTCATTGCCATTTATAACTACTGCCACATAAAGAAAGTGGGGTATCTAAATTTATGTAAATGGTGTGAGGATCAAATGCAGATCACTCTCGCACGACGAGCCTCCAGTCTTTAGCCTTCTATTACCTCCAGCACTCAGCAGCTTTGACACTGAAATAGTTGAACTAAAGTGCAAACACAACTGGGAATCTCCTGAGGCTCTGAGACTGCCTCAGCTCGACTGACTAGGAAAACACCCAAGGTGAGAATTATAGTATTCACACCTACACAGAACCTGCTATATTTGATTTCTCTCAGCTTGGATATCTGATTTCACCTGTTTGTACGAGCTAATATTAGAGTGTCAAACGAGGCATGGTTGGCTAAATATTTGTTGTAAGACACAGGGGAATGTTAGCAACAAAGTAATACTAAAGTTGGTCCTTATGATCAACCTTAAAACCTAAGTTGAACAGGGATTCATTCTTCCAAAACTATGTTACACCCAAAACCTTTGGCCAGGAAACCCCATGAACTTCTTGGGGTTGATAGTGTTTAACCATTAAATTACTTCAGTACTGAAATCCCCTGTTTGCAGATAGGGCATATCACTATATCTGTCCACTGCGGTCCAGTGAAGGATGAGCTGATGCTTTTTTTCTGAAACCTCCTTTTCCTTTTTCACATCCATATTAAACTGCTGAAATCGCTCATTTAAGCTTACAGGACTAGCATTGATGATGGAACGCCATTCCATGACAATGAACAGGAGCTTCTCGTTGCCATGCAACCAGTAGCCTTCTTTAAGTAGTCATTCCTAGCCTGATAGATGCTTGTTAAGGGGGCGAAGTTTAACACAGAAGCTGAGAAGTGTTTCAAATACAGGCTATTGAAAATGAAAACATTAAAATGGACCATGGATGATTGAAATATAATGCATTAAATATATCTCACATTTGGGGGCGTGAACACGCAGTTAGCAGGGTCCTCCCTTTTTTGCTGCTATGCATGGTGATCACCCCTGTATGCTCATGCAGTGACGTTGAAACAAGGGAGAGGTTTGCTAACTGCAAATCAGTCAAGAAGTTAGCTAAAACAACGACAGCACTTATAGCAGCTTTAATGTAAGCAGGCTGATCAGTGATCTATGGAGCTCTTATTAGACTTCACAAAGTGCCTCACAAAGCAGGACCAAATGATACAACCATAATCAGGGAAGCAATGACTCTAATGTATAAAAGACAATGAATGGTATAATTCATATCTCATCAAAAATGTTGAATTAAATTTATATACAGCTCTTTAGACTGTCAAAAGATAACACAATGAGTGAAATTGGTGAACAACCCAGAAAACAATGCTTACTCTTAAGGTTATATCTCTCACCTTAAGTTTGATGTCCATCTCATCATTTCACCCTCAAATATATTTTGACAACTGTTTGTAAGCATATTCCCATCACACAGTCCGCCTGTATGAACACCAGTGTATGTGTGGGAAAAGTCTTACGTGTGGTTTTTCTGCGTACACAAATATGTCCCCTGGATCCTTGTGTTAGAGCCTTGGCTCACCTTGGTTGCAGGTGAAACAGCAGCACTCAGAGTTTGCTCTACAGGCACACTGTAACATTTCACATCTGATATTCCTGCTTCTGTCTCTTGCAAAACCATCCAGCTGTGTAAATTTAACATGCCAGAATGGAGTCATAACCGACGGTGATGACTCGGAGCAATGCATTATGCATGAAGTATGGTGTGCATGATACACCTTAAACCCACTTCAAAAGCCCAAAGAAGAAGAAATAAAATCGATTAGCCCTGGGATGCACTTGTTTCTCTGCTTCTGCTATCTGCAGACATGCTTGGAGACACTTAATAAATGGTTCAATTGCGCTCTTGGGGATAATTATCTGCACTACCCTCAAATGGGATGAGAACATCTACACCATAATCATGAAAGCCTAACAGATGATCTTCTTCCTGTGACAAGCGAGTGAATGTCTCACACCAACTACTGCTCTAATTCTGTACAGCCATCACCTCACTTCCTCCATCACAGTGTGCTTCTGCTGTGCCTCCTCCCACACTCAAGACAACAGCAGTGTGCTGTCCTCAGTACTGAGACGATCCTCTGCCAGCTGTCCTCCATCCAACACTTATACATGTATGATGTGAAAAAAATGTGGATGCCAAGGACTGTGGACTCCATCTTCAAAATCTGTCTATTGAAAACCAGAACCACCCACGAGCTAAAGAGCTTTCTCCAAGCTAAAGCCTGTGCCTCAGATCATGTCTAACCTTGGAACATGCTAACCAGTGACTGGCTGTGCTGTGTATGCCGTATTGTATTGTACATTCACTGTACAATACAACATTTGACTTCACTTCTCTAAGTACTTCATTTTGTGTACTATGTTCAGCTTATTTCATGTCTAACTAGCTCAGCGTCAAATCAAAACAACTGGAATAAACAGTACTCGAATTGTGTTCATTTAAATTCCAAGTCTCAATGGTTTCTCTGGTTAAATGAATTCAGTGGACAGCACAATTGAATAAACAAAAAGAAAATAAAGGTTCAAATACCACTATCTTTTATCAGGCTTCAGGCTACCATTGGTGTTAGCTTCTCTGTCAGGCTAACATTAATTTAAGTCATAGTACTGCGATTCTCATATTGTTCCCCATCCTCAGTGTCATTACATTACAGACCTAAGATCAGTGGTGCTGAAGTTTTTGGCAGTTATTTTGAATTTAGGACAGAGTCTATGCCATCCTAACTTTGTCCCCTAAATACAGTTAGGAAACATGTTTCTGTAATTCCAAAAATCCTAAATGTCACAACCAAACTGAGATAAGGTAGGATTGCAGCATGGTAGTGTAATAGGTAGCACTGTTGCCTTACTGGTAGAAGTTCCTGGGTTTAACTCCCAGCTAGGGCAAGGCTTTTCTGTGCCCATATTGTCCCTGTGCTTGCATGCTCCAGTTTCCCCCAGCATCAAAAACATGTATCTTAGGTTAATTCTCCGGGAAGTGTCCTTGACCAAGGCTCTGGATTCGAGCTGGAGTTGGTCCCTTGGTGCCACATGTTGGCTGCCCACTGCTCCTCAGGGATGGCTTAACAAGTTTCACTACATTTCACACTACTTCTGTTTCAAACTTAGGAAGAAGGGAGGGACTTTCTCCACGTTGTTTCTCTCCAGTATTATTGCTTCATTGATGAAGGCAAGATGAAGATGAAGCACTATGTGCTGGAGCAGAGTTGTGTGACGTGTTTTAATTGTGATGGGTTTGCATTGAAGCTCTAACTGGCCCGCACCTCGCTGTGTGTGCTCTCTCAAATTTAGAAATTGCCTCACACTTCTAAGGGAGTAAAAGCATTTTTTTTTATTTTGGAGCCACCTCTGATGAAATGTGAGAGAGAGGCTCAGACCACCACTGATGGGTTTGGCACGGCATACACCAAGCACAGCGGGCTACCAGTCTGGTCAGCCACGGCAAAGCTTCTAGCCAAGATGATAAAAACAGAGCCACCAGGTGCCAACAGGTAGAGATGACTGGCAATACTTATTCAGTTGAATCAACTGAGTAAATGTTTCTGTAACACAACACTGTTTTTATACAGCCAACAAAATGTTATGTATCTTTTGCTGTTGTGACAGCTCAACATAACTAGCAAAGCTGACAGCAGTAAACATTGTGTTTCATTATTGGTCTTCACATGCCTACTGGCACGTACAGGTTCTTTTGACAGAAAAACACTAATTTCTCTCGTAGTCTAGGTTTTTAATGCATAGCATGGACCATTAGAATACACTGAACTGGGCACTTGAACACTGCCTGGGTAGCACTAACTTAAGAGTAGTAATTAACAGCTTACCATAATTACCCAGCGTGCTAACTAGTAAGCAATGCCTGGTTGATTATAAAAGAGGATGAGAGCCCCACAATAAATGCATTGCCTCATTTTAAACTGGCACTATGTTTTTTCTTAAATTTCATTTCATACATTTCATCAGATCTGATGAATCCCACGTCATGTCAAAGGTTTGACTGTTTTCAAGCTCAATTTAACCCCTTGCAAATGTTCCAAATGACCTCCGCAGAAGCCTGATTGGTTATAATACCATCAGTCCATTCTATTGGCTGATCAGGTGGGGAGTTAGAGAGAGACTTAAATCTGTCCTCTCATCACCATCCCTTTAAGCTAAATGGTGAAAGGATAGACCCATCAACCAATCACATGGCCCATGAAACCTCGTTATAATGCTGTACAGGGCAATAAAAAGAAAGATGTTGAAACATTGCTTACAGTCGGCTCCTCGTAAGGAAAAATGGCAAATAAAAACAGGGGGCTTAAATACAGTGCAATTAAATTTATTTTATAGGAGAGTATATAATGTCACACACCTTAACTGACTGACTGAAAGGTTTAATTATTTTGTCGCTACTATGTGCAGCCAAGTAATATAATGTTCAAGATATAAAGCTAATATCTCTGATTCTGACCTTTCTCACAAGAATATTGGAGGATCATGTTGCCGTAATAGCTGTTTTAATCACTGAGGTTAAACTCTATGCCAGGGGTTTTAAATCCACATTAGGTCAACTGTGTAAGAGCTGTGGAACTATGTTTCCTTAGTCCTCCAAATTTAGGGGGACCAAATGTACAAATTTAACTAAATGCATCATTTGTGGTTGAAAGTCATTCACAGTAAATATCTGGTTCAGGTTTATGACCCACAGACCTCAACGCACTCTCGGTGTCTCCGCTGGTGGTGCTGCTCTGACAGTCCTGGATTGCAGCCATCTTTATTTCTTGCTTGTATTGGGTGTTTTGCCCTCACTGTGATCCTCGGCAAATTAAACACATTGTGAGTTGAACTTGACTTCAGGTGACCGACTCGGCCAGTCGAGAGCATTACACTGTTTGGTCTTCCCTGCTGTGGTTGTGTGTTGAGGATCGTTCTCCTGCCGATGACCCATTGTTCGAGAAGTTCTGATGCATTCCTTTGGATCCGAGCACTTTCTCCTTCCGCCATGACATCACCTCCGCAGTGTTTGACAGATGAGGTATGCCTTGGATTATGAGCTGGCTCTATTTTTTCACACTTTGATCTTTCCATCACTCTGGCACAGGTTGATCTTTGTCTCGTCTGTCCAAAACACTTTGATCCAGATTTCTGCAGCTTTCCTGGAGCACTTGATGCAAACTGTAACCTGGCCTTTTCTGAGGGCTGCATCCTGTGGCGAACCTGTTGAGGTTATACTGGTATAGTCTTGTCTTGACGGTTATCTCTGACACATATATACGCCTACACTGAGGAGAGTCTTCTTGATCTGTTGGACAGCTTTAAGGGAGCTTTCCTTCAAACTTCTGTGATTCTTCTGTCATCCACCACACTGGTCTTTTCTTATCCAGTAGGAGTTTTCAACTTTCTCGTTGCGCTACAGAGCTGTTTTAACTATGCGTGGGTCTTTGTATTTTTAATATGTGTGCATGCATTATGATGCATCCTTCCAATGATGGCACACATTTCCTGATCTACAGGTGGCGGCTGTGTTGCACCAACATAGACGGGAAAGAAGAAGACTGCTAGTAAATATGCTTATTTAAAAAGTGTTTTATGAGGAAGGAAATGCATTTGACAAGTGTGCTAGATGTCATTGATGTACAAAATGTGAACATAACTTTTGTTAAATGTTTTGGCTACAACTCTGATTTATTCTGGCTTTTTTTTTTCTGCCTCATGTTGTTCTTCTTCACTGACACTGACTGAAATCTTTGGTCTTCATGTTGACAGACAATAGCAGACAAAAATTGCTTGTTAGCTGCATCTGACATGAAAACACAAATACCCTTAAATTAAAAGTCAGAGAACTTTAACTTCCATCTTTGTTTCATTTTAAAATCCAGCAGGCTGGTCCACAGAGGCAAAACTACAACAAAGTGTCAATGTCCTATAAATTACTGACTGCATTGTATATTCCAATCATGCAGTCACCAAAAATAATGATTCTCCTCCGTCAGAGCCACTTACTGTATAAATCTGTTGCACAATGAACCGCGAGATAATAAACATTGCATAGCTTTGTTAGACCACACACACACACACACACACACACACACACACACACACACACACACACTTCTTTCTGGCAGTGGAGCTGCATTAAGTGGCATCTTGGTCATCTTGGCCACAACAGTCAACCAGGCCAGTACAAGCTCATCATGTCTGCTTGGCTAATTAAGGCTGGAGGAGCTCCGGACTTCTCTCGCCTGCTCACTGTTTTCATTCTCACAAACACAAACAACTGCATATATATTTATATATATATATATATATATATATATATATATATATATATATATATATATATATATATATATATATATATATATATGTATATATATATATACATATACACTGTATTTCACATATTGGAGCTGGATTAAAAAAGAAAACCTTCTCTATAACCCTAATCTCTATCCCTCATGTTGATCCTAAGCCTTTAACCCTCAAAATGAAATGACCTCTCTCAAAGTGACGAGCGTAATTTTGCTGTCAACTGGAGGATTTTCCTAATCTTAGACCACTGGGCTCGTGTCCTAATGTCCTTACAAGGATAAATATGAATTTTATATTTAAACATATATAGACAAAACCCATCCAGGCATAGATCAACACCACTGCGTACGTGAATCTATGACGTTCTAATCAACAAGTCTGCTTGAGTTTGACTCCCCCTGCGTGTCTAAACATGCTCACTGGCACATACACACCCACATGTGCCAGGCCACATTCATACGTAATACCCAAAGTGCGTGAATTAACCTACCTAGGAGAGCCCATGTACAAGGAGAGCATAAAAATTTCCTCACACACATATTCTATGACAGTAGAGGAGGATGCAAGCATGTTCGATGCAATATGCACAGATGTAGATGCAGACCCCCCCTAAGCCTGCCAGAGCGACTAGCAGACTTTGAGCTAACATGCAAAACAGAGGCAGCAACAGAGAGATGGAAGGAGAGAAGAACGACACGAACAGAGAGGTGAATTTACCTACCACACACGGGCAGAGAGAAGGGAGCTTAGTGCGGCCCTTCATGAGCGAGAGACAGAGGAAAAACAGCCTCCCAGACACCCGCAGTAGAGGAGGAGAGGGATGGGGAGAAAGAGAGAGAGAGAGATGGGAGGCTGGGGAAGGGTAAGGGGAAATAAAAAAGAGGGAGGGGGAGAGAGGGGAGGGGAAGGGGGGGGTGTCGTAGCAGACGAGGAGAGGGAGTTTTCCTGGAAGCCAGAGTTGTTGGTGTTGGATATATCTTGACGTTAAAGGCAAGGGTCTGAACAGAGAGGACTGGCAGCCTGCTCCAGCCGTGACTCATAAAATATGTTTGTCACTGCTGGTGAGTGAGGGAGGGGAGAGGAGGAAGACGTAGAGACAGAGAGTCAACCTTATATATTATTTTTCTGCTCCCTTTTATGAAATAAACAGAACAATATGTGTCCGTCCATGTCGCTCACTGCTCCCTCTCTGACATACCGTCCATCACACACACACACACACACACACACACACGTTACTGTACGTAGCACACACGTCAAGTAAAGGCTTAATATTAAGATGATTTAAAATAAGTAACAGTTTGACACAGATATCTCTGTTATGCAATCATTACATAATTACATATTTATCCCTCTCCACTAGTGTTTTTACCGTTGCCAGTGTTCAAATTCACGTCACATCTGTCTTGACCTACACATTCTCTCACTTGGAGAACTGTGAGTATAAAGCATTGTTTGTTGACGATGCTCCATAATGATCCTGTCAGTGCAGGTTCTGGAAACTTAACTAAAACGATGGCTTGTCAAACATTTGTTGGCTCTAGCTTTGCACACGTGAGGTTTTGCTTTCTTTCTCATTTTCCAATTCTAAATTGCGCAGCCAAACAGGTAATTTGACTTTGTTGTGGGCTCCGGAAACTTATGCCAGGAATTCTTCACTTTCTTGTGATTTTCTATTGATGAAACATTTGAAGAAATGTTTAAAACAAATAGCAACACTTTGAACACAGTGACTGATTGTTCATTAGAAAGGCCTTTGGGAAAGGGAACCTGAATTTCTTTAAACAGCATAACAATGGAAACGATTTCTGGTCCATTTTACATTTTTACACAACTGTTTTAACAGTTGTAGTTGTTTTTAGTTGTATGAGCAAATCCTGAGTCCCTTTTAAATTATATTCAGATGTTGTTTTATCATCTGTAGTATTGTATAAATGTTGTCTTTTCCTGGTTTTGAAGGCTTCAGTACAGTAAAGTGGTGAAATTTTCTGTACTTACCAGACTGTTCTCTACTTGTTCTAATACTTTACCCACTTAACTACCATATTCATACTACTGAGACGTATTTGGTCAAAAATATCATGGTAGATGATTTTCTCACCCAGTTCTAGAATTTATGAAGTGTTTTTGAGGAAATTTCAAAAAATTGAGATATATATTGTGTATCATGACATAACCTAAAAATACCATGATATTATTTTAAGGCCATCTTAATCTAATTTAGGGACGGTGAATTGGGCTAGTGCGCCTCCTCTGTGTATCCATCAAACGGTATCAAAGGTTAAGTAGTCAACATTAATTAGTCAGACTGCACTCTGTATGTTTGAAGTTCATATTTCATGTCATTTTTATTTATATTTTTTTTACATATAATGCACCTTCATAATGTGTCAGATAGTATCTTTATACAGCCTCCTGTACTTTACCACTTCAGTTCAGCCCGACACAGTCGTATCAATAAAACAATTAAAGCATCAGGTGTTACAATCGGTGTAAATGGTTTAATATGGAAATGGGAATATTTATTTCTCAAAAAACATCCCAGTGCTCTATTAATGTATATGCTGTTTCTCTAGATGTACACTACAGTTTCTAATCTTGGAGTTGATAAAAACCACTTCAACTAGTGTGTGTCTAGATTATTTTCAACCATTCAGAAATTCTTTTAATTCAAACTACAATCATCAAGGGTTACTATATCAGACAGCTATCAATTAAGATAGAGTTCCTGTATGAAGACAATTATACTTACATTGCTATGATGACAATTTCTGTATCCTCAACACAAGGCCACATAATTCTCTTTCTACAATTCGAGATTAGGCATTTATTACATGTTTTCATGGTAACTCTTTAACCAAAGGAGCTGAATCACTCCTCTGTGTCGCATGCTCCTGCAGCAAAACAAAATAGTCCCTGATTAGACGGTGAAAGTTGATTTGCCCATGAAATGATTCAGAAGCTTTCTAGTACACTATCTTCACTAGTGTTAGCCTAGTGATGCTTGATCAGCCGTCATTCGGTCACACCACTTATTAAATCAATGTTGTCAGCATTTTGACACCTAATATAATTCTGCGTCCACTCTGATCCATGCAGTGGCTTAATCTGCATCATAATGGGTGTATTTGTTCCTGCTCCTGCCTTCTCAGGCCCCGTTACTTTCTGCTACATGGCTGTATTAAGGGTTGAGCGAGGGAATAAACAGAGTCAATGCACCATGACCCCATTGGGCTGTTTTACAGTGGACTGCTGTCGGGTGATGGATGGGTTATGACACCTACGGAGGTTAGGCCCGAAGCCCTCTGGACCCCAGCGACACACTGAGCTGCGGCTTCTGCATCAGCCTCGCTGTCTGTGACTAAAGACAACTGGAGCACGTCGTGACATTTCCATCTGGAATGAAGCTCGCGTTGTTAGAGCAGTTGTCAAACGCTGTGTAACCCGTGGATTCAGCCGCATAAGACCCAACATTAATTTTCTATTCTCCGCATTCATGAGCATTCTCTGCCGCCGCCTACACAGAGGTCATCCTCCTACCTGGATACTGTGGGCTTCACATTATCAACACCCTTCAATGGCAGGGCTCTCTCTCTCTCTCTCTCTCTCTCTCGCTCTCTCTCTCTCGCTCTCTCTCTCTCGCTCTCTCGCTCTCTCTCTTTCTCTCTCTACCTCCCTTCCTCCTTTCATCTCTATTCTCTCCATGATGATGATACCCCTGCCATGTTGTCATGGCAACAATCGGGCCCTGATTGCTTGGTTGCTAGGCAACTGACATCACCTATAAGGGGAACATGAAGATACGGAGCCAGAGACAAACAAATCACACAAAATATGTGCGCTTGTACATGACTGTGTTGAGTGCGAGCGTGTGTTTGGGTTTGAACTCTCACTGTGTCATTAGCTCATGTCATGTTTTTCATTCTGATGTTTTTTGGGGATTTTTTTTTATACTGTGCTAAAGCCACACATGTTGGCAGCAAGGTGTATTATCAGAGTTAGAAAGCATGTAATTCAAGTATGACTGGTACTCGGAGGCAGTTATTTTGCCAAATGGGGAGGTTAAAAACCTCTGAATCCATGACCTGAATTTCAGATGAGAACATTACAAAGGTCTGTGACAAGATACTGCTTGTGAATAGCTGATGTATGGTCCAGCAGTTTCCTATTAAATATTAGGAAAAACACAAGGCCTCGACCTCAGTGGAGGCAGGCCGCGTTTGTACTCTGGGACTCAGGTTGCATAACGCTGAGCATCCAGTATGGACACAAGCAGCTCAAATTTGACGACATACCTGAGCCGGATTGTCATGGACTCCCGTGCTGTAGTTTACCAACGTGCCACAAGGTGTCATTGTGTGCTATATTGAAAAACATCATCACAGCACTGAAAGAAAATCTGATCCCATTTGCAAGGCTAATGCAAGTTCTATTCATATCGATGATATCAGCACTACCATCCTTCTCATTCTTGTTTCTGTCATTTTTTCTTCTACCTTCCTCTTTTTCGTCACGCCCCGGTTCCACTCCCCACACACACAAGTGCCATACATTGTCAAACACGCTCTAATTACATAACATAAGATAGTTAGATGACTTTTAACTAAATTGATTACAGTGTAGTTTTATTACAGAGGTCCTGGTGAGGAGCTGACCCTCCTTGACCTACCTAATGAGGCCCACAGGACCTCTTCTGTTGAATCTACCCACATGTTTAGATTAACATCACCATCATCGCCACTGATTTAGTTATTTCTCAGTCATATGTGCTGAATTACCATCACAATTTGTCGTTTTTCTTGTCCAGTCAATGCATACAACAGTGTAGCACAGCCATCGGCAGCAGTCCCTCCTCCTTGTCCACCCTAGCAGGGCTCATGTTTCGCCATTAGCCTTCTCGCTCAATGTGAGATGACAAAGTCTCCAGTCCAAACAACCTATGATGGATCAAATCTGTCACCTGTCATATGGACAATTTCAGGACGGACAGCGATGCTGACAGCCAAAACACTGAAATTAAACAGCACAGCCTGTAAAGCAGGCTGGTGGACAGGAAGTGGGCTGTTTTTTGTTTTAATAAATCAAGACCAAAATAAAAGATTTGATTACATTTCATTAATGTCAAAGCGACAACGGGATGATCAATCCGTAGCACCATAGATAAGGGTTTTAAATGAAAGCTCAATGAAAGCCTGTTCATTCAACAGAATGAAATTAGCCTTTTTATTTGAATAGATAGAAAGATATATTCAAACTAAACAGCAAATAAAATACTGACTGAGCCTGTGGCCTCTTTACATTGGACCGTCCTGAAACATCCTTAACATTTAAACATCCAAGGTAAGATTCAAAAGAAACGATAAGGCATTGCTCATCCTCTCTGTGGTAAAAACTGTGGAGTCGAGGGAAGCGAAACACTGCCTGAAGAGTGGAGCACAGATTGTGTTGTGTGCTTTTGACAAAGACAAGCTCTTAGCAGCCTCCTTGCTGGCTAAGGCTCCTGGTGGGGGTGGTGGGCATTATAGAGTAGTTGAGAGACTAGAGGTTAGCATTACAGTGGCATTGTATTAGCGTAGTTTAGTTGAAACAGTGCGGCTGATGAGCGTGTATGTTAAAAAAATACAGGCAGTGATTCGATGTTCTCAAGACCGTATTTATCTGAGATAAAATGATTCGATCTGCAACAACACCATTCCCCAATTACAGCAGCATGGATTTAGCATCAAGCAGCACAGCCAGTCTCTCCTCCTCTTTAATTAAACCTGACAAGTTTTCTAAGACGTGAACCTCGGACTCGAGCAAAGGTTGCAGTTAACAATCCACGGTGCAGAAGCCACTTTGTGCGAGGAGCAGGAAGCCCCGCAGTTTGTGCGAGGTTCTGTCTGATCATGTAGGTGTGTGTGGCTTTCTTTCGGGAAAGCGGTGGATTGTGTGGGTGAGTGCTGCAATATGTACTTAAAGATGAAACAAAACCGTAGCTGAACGGGTGAAATTTGCAATACATTTCTTCACGAGCATCACGAGTACACGATGCCATTCGAATTTAGGGAGAAAAAGGGAGAAAAGAACATCTGTATAGAATTACTCCCATCCCCTCCATTCTGCTTTCTGTCTTTTTTTCTTTTTTTTTTGTACCGGACAATAGAGATGCTCTGCGCTGTGCAGTCATGGCATCAGTCTTGCACCGGGGCAAGCCCTGCTCCTTCGCTCACTGTGCCCTGGGACCAACTTGGCAGGATCAGTGTCTCTGTGGCTGCATACAAAGGCCTCATGGAAGCCCGTGCCCTTGAGCGGAGATCATATTAGCTCTCCACTGGATCACTAATCCTTACCCACAGCACACTGCACTGTATGTTACAAACTCGTGCAGACACACATCGCGGGGTATGGGTGAATGGACACTTGTTAAGATGAGCAGAATTGCGGACGAGCTGAGTGGATACTGAGGAGGCTCTGTTAGATTTGTGAGCGGAGGGTTTTTAGCTTAACTCCATTTTGGAGACTCTGTGGACAAGAGCAGGATGCAGCAGCCATAAGCTCCTCATCCTTGTATGCACACACGCATAAATATTCAAATATATTGAACCATAAGAACAGCTGGCAGCGCAGAAAAAGAAATTACAAATGTGAGTGTTCAGACCCATCCCCTGCAAGAGGATGTTCATGTTGGAGCACGAAGCCATACATGAAGCCGGTAATGTGCACACAGAGCTGCTGACTTTGACTACATCTTGTCAAATGTATAATTTATTTGAAGGAGCACTAACTAGGGAAGCCTCGAAAGTGCTGAAGAGGAGGGCAGAAGGTAAGCTAGCGAGTAGGGAGCAGGAAAGGGTAGAGTAAGTAGAAGGTGGGGGAGGAGGTAAAGGGAGATAAAGGGAGGAGGAAGCTGGAAGAGAGGACTGAGTTAGGGATTACAGAGGTGAAGGAGGCAGGGAGGACAAAAAAAAAAATGTGGAATTGGAAATGTGAGAGCAGAGAAGTGGAACGAGGGTGACAACAGGGAGAGGAGTGATAATCAAAGGAGTGTAAGACAAGCAAAGCAGGAGGAAGGCAGTAAGAGCGAGCAGAAACATAAAGTGTGTCCTCCTTTCCTCGCAGGGGAGACACATGCGTGATTCTTCACCCCCAATCATTTTCCATTACACATCACGATTGCAATAAGATAAGTTGCTTTCAGAGCTGAAAATCCCTTTTTACTGTGTGCACCATCTTTGTTCTCGCCTCTCAAACATCAAACATCATCCTTCTCTGACTCAGTGCCATACAGGGAGGGAGAGTCAAAGGTATTGTCAGCCTCGCAAACCAAATATAAATCCTGTGACGTCGCCTCGAGCTGATATGCCCTAATATTCTAAATGTTATGTAATGACACTTCTGTATGATGCGCTGCTATCATATGTTGCAATTTGTTATTTATTTTAGTCTGAGATTTGAGTGTAGGAAGAAAAAAAATTACATAAGCCATTGAAATGCTCAGGAGGAAAAAGTATCTGCTACTTGGTAGGAAGTGAAAGTGTTCCTGGCTCATCTCTTTTACAGTCTTTACACCAGCATTAGTGCGTGTATGCAAGTCTTTTAGTCTGATAAAAATATGTGATTCCTTTCCCGTCGCCATAGTTTAGCTTTCTTTTTCTGGGTATGTATCATTGGACATTACAAACATGCCGGAAGACGGGAGCAGTAGAAAGCACCATGTAAGCCAGTGACAACGTACATAGGTCAGATTAGTTAAGTAGTGCTGCTTCACAAATGCAGTTTTATAAAAAAAAATGCTCTTTCGATCCAAGGGCATTTCATGAAAGCAAAACACAGAGAATGGACTTGTACTTTGCTTTTTGATCAATAACCAAGAAAATACCAAGGCACACTGCTTTGCAAAAGTATTAGCGCTAAGCCCAACCTGTAACCCTGACCTCTGTTTCTTTAGCACCATTTTATATCTTTTATATCAGTCCCCTTGTCAAACTCAACGGCGACTCTAGGCGGATGGATGGTGTCCACCCAGGTCTTATACTGCATTTCTATCACCACCGATCGGAGCTGGAGCCGATAAATACCTGGTACTACTGCAGCGTCATTTGACCGAGGAATACATACCGATTGTCCCCTTTCCAATTTGACGCAAAAGCCAAGTGTTAGTGGGTGTTTGGTTGTTTTTGGCTTTTGTTTAGCGTTTAAGTGCTTTTTTTTTTTTTTTTTTTTTTTTTTTTAATCAATTAGAGAAAACAGTGAGCTGTTCAAGGTGGCATTAGTGCAGCCTATACTGTTTTCCAGCCTTGAGGATATCACTTGATAATTTCTTTGAGTGTTTTCAGAGTAAGTCTCCTCTCAAAGCTTCTCTTTTTAAACGATTGATGCCAACACATGGTACAGACAAAACATTATGTTCCACATAACATGTCTCTGAGGAATTTTGGAGGCTTTTGTAGCTCGAAGCAATCAGGCGTATTATCAAAGAGGCTCCAATGTTGGAGATTGCCAGTATTAGATAGATGTGTAAAGATAATACTGGTTGTGTAAAAGAAAAAGAAATACTTAAAAAACTACTATTCAAATAAAAATGATGATAACTTTCTCTTTAGTACAAAGGAACTGGCTGTAAGTGATTTCTTTTTTTTTATTTAATCACAGAATTGCAATAATTCTTCCTCCATCGCTCTCAAAATAGGTCCAATTATTATATTTCATTGGATATTCAGGGTTTCAGTGGCCGATCAGTCTGATAGACAGCTGTGAGGAGCTTGTATTACAATGCAAGGTATTGCCCAGGCTGCTACTCTTCAAACTAAAGGCAGCATTGAGCAGCACATTGGTGTTTAAGTTCAACCCGGCGTGTTATCAGATATTTGTCACTCACTGGCTTACTGTGGCTTCACCCACACAGCAAAACTTCGTGCACAGACCTGCATGAGGAAGCAACATTGTTCACATAACCTGCTCTACAGTATGTGGGTGTCTCCCAGGGAACAGCTCGCCCAGGGAGCTGCTCACCCATCATCTGCTACATGATGGCAAGCCACAGTCCTCACCTGCAATGCAGCCAGCCTCCATTAATGTTTAATCACACATTTAAAGGGAAACACCAAGGTTTTTGACCAGTCAAGTTAGATTTGTCCAGTTTTTTGTCCAGATTATTTTGACAGATTATATGATGTGATGTGATTCAGGATTAGCAGGAATCACCACTCTTGCATCACAATCTTCGTTATCACTGAAAAAACTTAAATTGTGATGATTTGTGGGGGTCTTTACCAAACAAACATGTTGTCTTACATCTGTAGAACAAGACTTGTATGCCAGAGCATCTGAGAGCTACAGTACTTCACTATAAAGCTGTAAAGACATTTGACCATTATCATAAAAATTGCAGTTTCTCGTGATTTGAATATTGCCATTTTGTGATTTCAGTTATATTGCAATAATTGTAAAGGCATATTTAAATCACTTAAAGCTGATGTGAGCAATATATTTTTATTAAAAGAAGTGCTTAATAGCTCTATCGTCCAACAGTAATCAGTGTCGTAGAGTGGTCAGAAACCCACGGCCCTCCATTACTGCTCATGCAGTAAATGTTCTGGTATCCCTGCTCACTTTATCTAATCAGGACAGAGAACTCCATTAAGAGGTGGTCCTGTATATAGAGCAGGGTCCTCCTGTTTGCTGCTATGTCTGGCAATTACCCCTGTGCTTTCATGTGGTGATGGGATTGCTAATTGTAAAACAAACAGGAAGTTAGCTGAAGCAACGACAGTGCTCATAGCTGCTTTAATATTTTTGGAAAACCAAAAGTTTAGTTAATTTCTATCCAAGTGTGTTTGAAGTCACATGTAAGCAAAGCAATGCACATGCAACTGAACGTCTCATTGGTTGATCATGTACTCGCCAACCGGCCATTATATTATATTATTATAACTTTCCCTTTTATAAACTGACCATCTGTCTCACAATCTCTTGGCAATTGCCGTGTTCTCTCTGCCAGCTTTACAGTAAGTCTTTTCTCACTTTCACAGCGATGCATGAACAAGTTTGGTGAAATATCCACTGTTACCAACCGTGGCCTTTCACTTACACTGTCTTTTTTGCCGTCTTAAGTAACTCAGTGAGTCACACTCAGGACAAATAAGAAGCATGAGGGGCTGATGTTCAAAGAGAGGTACCTTGACATTTTCATTTTGGAGTTTGTTACACTGCGTCGTGATGGGAAACAACAACAGGCTTTGTAGAACCAACAGGCACTTATCAGTTTTTATTTTTTGTCTATAAATATATTGAATGTTCTTAAAATTGAACCTCTAAAGGGTGAAAATCCGTCTCCCTGCTCATCCGTCTGCATCTACCTCCTATCTACGTTTAACTGACCAATAATCTCAGTTGCCAAGGAAACTGAGAGCTTGATAAGCAAATGAATGTAATGTGCCACAGTTAAACACAAATTTATGTAATACATCTGAAAGGACCAGCTGCACTCGATTCTCCTCTACTCACGCTGAGTCCGAGTTTAATTTCCAAATATGATCTCCACCTTCA